>NC_089522.1:30476381-30776381 GCF_963924715.1 Thunnus thynnus | reverse complement strand
ACATAGTCTGCCAGGATAATGATCGGTGACTGCATCAACTTACATCTTGAAATTTATGGTCTCTGTTTTGTTTCAAATGGTCACAGACACCATATTTGACAAAAAGAGGCAGTGGAATTTGTTTTTGGTACAGCTTGGAAAAAGAACACTCAGTACACAGTATCAACAGCACAACATATAGGCAGACATAACATGTTACACAACAGCAGAGTAAAAGTTACAACTGTGATAATCAACGAAAGTAATGAAGCTGAAGTTGGAGAGAGGATTTAAGGTCAACAATAACAGACAGACACACAATGTAAAAAAGGGTAACCTCTTCAGTTTTTAACCACTAGGGATATTCAATTGATTGCAATCTGCAACCTCACCACTAGATGCCACTGAATCCTACATACTGGTCCTTTAAAAAGGTTTTCAAGGCCCACACATTTATTTTCAGTTATCCTGGCTGATGAGGGGCTGAAGGATCAAGCTGTGCTAGAAATATGTGAGGCCACTGAGCTCCGTGTACTGATAAGAAGAGAGAGGTGAGGTCTAATCAAGCAAACAAGTGAAAACACCTGTGGACCATGACTGTGTAGGGGCTTAAACAGTAAAGTTAAACAGCTCCAGGAGAAACTGAGGAAAACAGAATAAAAACATTAACACTAAGTGACACTGTCAACTCCTGTCATGCCCTCATTCACACTGATGTATATTATGTATATTCATTATATGTTATATGTTATGTTAGTGTTTTTTACTGTTATGTATATTTTACTATCATGTTTTTGCTGCTATTGTTTTACTGTTATGTATATTTTTGCAATTCTTGCCATATTTCTCTTTCTTCTTTCACTATTTTTTGCCCTTATTTGTGATCTTCTTAATAATTTGATATTTTTCTTTATGCCTACTATGAAGTTGTTGCTTTCAATGTCACAAGAATTTGACTGCTCAAAATGACCCTGTGTTACACTGTGTATTTGACAAATAAAACACTTTGTCAAGGCGAGTCCATGAGGTGTTGTCCAACTGTGTGCCAGCAGATGGCAGTGTTGAGTCATGTAAAGGTTATGGAGTACAGTACGAATGTATTGGTAAACTATTATTTTGTCACAACCACCCTGCATGATGGGACTCAGCTGCCACAATGAAACCAACATGATGAAGAGAAAGAGGAAAAGAAAAGGAAGCCCTCAGAAACAAGATGATGCATCTCCAGTTGTTGCTGCTTGAGACTGATGCATGTTTCAAAAGAATAGTCTGAACACAGAATTTGAAATGAAGGACGAATAATTAACTTTTTTTTACTGATTGATAACTTGAGATGAAAGAGAAAACTTTTGGTGAATAAAACATGGTGTACTAGAGAAGAGTTGTGTGATGTGTTTTTGTTTTGATGGACTTGCATTGAAGCTCATACTGGTCTGCACCTGCTGCTGTGTGCGCACGTTACTAAAGCAGAAAATCTTGTTTCAGCCTTTAAACAGGAACTTGAAGTTGTACTGCACAAAACACACCTACACTTGCATTTTCCCTGCCTTAAGTAGTGTATACCAGTCACCTGAGCTACAGATAAGTTCCAACACTCTTCTTAATCTGTAGAAATGATTCGTTCACATCTATTATGCCTGTAATATGATTTATCTGATGAAGAAAATGTACTCTTTGAAGTCAGTCTTCATTGTCTTTACATGAATAGCTGATATTTATTAACCTGGCAACACAACATACAGTGTGTGCAGTTTTCTGAAATGAGACTAGAAGGGAGTGTAAAGTAGGGGGGTGCCTGAATACAAATACATTATTCGGCAAAGCACAAATAACACAATGCAAGATGGCTTTTAGAAAGGCAGTTTATATTCTCCAGAGCAAAGTCAGAAAAAAAGGTGTCTCTCCATAGATAAATACAGAAAAAACAATCATCTCATGTATTGATCTTTTAGATGAATTTATTCACAATCAATTGACTGACAAAGCCTTCCTCAGAGAAGGTGCGACAGCAGTGAGCTCTCTCTTTATAAAACAACACATCATGTGATCACCAAACGACAGAAACTGTTTGGTTCGGAAACTACCAAACTGTAACAGATTAAGTGAGGATACTTTCAATGATGGTTGTATAAAACTGCAGGAGGATTCTGTGTTTCACTGTGAATTTCTTAAGTTGTCTGAGGAAGAAAAGAATGATGAAATACTATAACTGCAAGCCAACTGGTTAATCATTTTTCTAACCAACCCAGGAAAAATAATCAGGACTAATTACCTAAGTATTTATAAAATTCCCTAACAGTGAATAAAGTAGTTTAAATTAGCTTCACGTCAACCAGCTATGCTTACACATGCATCAGTAATACAGTATAAAGTACAGTACCAACACCAAAATACAGTATGACAGTATTCTGTATAATAAATAGGCTATTTTGGCACGTCGCAGTAGCCTACTGGTTAAGACGAATGACAAATAACCACAACATCTGTAGCTTGATCCCTGCAGCAGACCTTTGTTGCATGTCATTCCCCGTCTCTCTCTCTCCCCTCGTTTCCTGTCATCTCTAAACTGTCACTGTCCAATAAATGCATAAAAAAGGAAAAAAAAATGCTGTATTAAAGTCCACCTCCACTCAAAAATGTGTTTTGTTTATTGGATGTTTGAGCTTCACCGTGCAGAATGATGTATGTGCAGAGTTTGACACTAGAAAGCTGTTTTCACATTCATCTGCTGAAAGTGGAAAGTCTCTCTGCTCACGGAAAATCTCAGTTTAAAGGTGTTTACCTACGAGCGTGATTTTCTGCTGAAAGTGGAAAGTCTCTCTGCTCACGGAAAATCTCAGTTTAAAGGTGTTTACCTACGAGCGTGATTTGTGACATCACAACTAGTTTGGAGCCAATCGTGGTCAAGTATGCAACTTACACAAGTGTGATGTGGAAACTTGAAGCCTCCAGTGGACAAACGCCGAGATTGGACCTTACAGTGAAGGAGGAGACATCTTGTGTCCAGCAATTAAACATCTGGAATTAAAAATAATCATAGATTCTGGAATTTTTAATGAGGGAGAAGGATTTTAATGAGATAATTTAGCTTTTTTTGTTGAAAAAACACATTATTATTCAAAGTAGAGTATTTTATTTACACCTTAAAACATGTCTGAAGGGGATCTTAAAGTACATTTTTTTGATAATACTTTTAATCTAATACAAGTTTGAATGCAGGACCTTTAGGTCTAGTTGAGTATTTTTAATTCAATTCAATTCAGTTCAATTCAATTTTATTCATATAGCACCAAATCACAACAAAAGTCATCCCTGGGCACTTTTCACACAGAGCAGGTCTAGATCATACTCTTTTATTTACAGAGAGATAGACCTAACAATTCCCCCATGAGCAAGTACTGCTGATTTAACTTAAATAGGAAATAAATCTGAATAACCAGGTGAATTTAAGGACAAGTCACAACAATACCAGATGCTGACCTCATTAGATAAACAACAGAGTGAGATGTCTTTGCCTCGGTGCGGTGAGTGTGTTTATTTGTGTTATTTCGGGAGCATCTAAGGTGAACAAGGGACTCCAGGGAAATTACACAAATACAATAATGACATGCTTACTGTAATTCATTCATTTCCTTGAAGAACTTGCCGAATAAGCCCCAAAGAACGTCATTTCCCTTTATGTGCTTATTTACAACGTGAGTTTGACAGATGTAACTGTTTTCCCAGCGCTCAACGCACAAACAATTTAATTACTGCCCCATTGTAGCATCATAGAACACATTAGACTCTACAGGGTAATATATGCAATTGAATCAGTTCATGGTTGATGTCTCATCAGATGTTTGATGTCAAGACCAAGAGATGAGATCAGTAAACACACTTGTTATCTGTTTTCTGAGCTGAAAATTGAAACTAAATTAAATCACTGATGAATTCATATTTTAAAAGATTAAAAAATCGGATCACAGAACATACTTGGGGGTCTACCTCTGAGCCAGTCAACCTCTGCTCTCTTTCCTCTTGTTAAGCGGATGTTTCTACAGCAAAATATACGGCTTTATAGTACTGACAAGTGCTTGTATGAAAGCCTTGACCAAATCAGTCACAATCTGATTTTAAACAGTTATCAAACACCCTTGAAAATCTATTTTTATGCTGATCTTCAGTGGTTTGATTTCTCACCTTGCTGCAGTGGTGTGCAGATGTACTCCAGGACCTTGTGACATCATCGTTGGGTGTTGTTACATGTGCAACAAAGTACCTCTTCACCTGTGGTCAACCAGTGAGGACAGTGAAACACTGCTGTTCAGCCTGGTGTTAAAGAGGACACATTATGCACATTTACAGGTCTATATTTATATTCTGGGGCTCTACTGGAATACCCTTGCATGATTTACAGTTAAAATAACTCCTTATTTATCTTATATCAGCTCTTTATGCAACCCCTCAGTTCAGCCTCTGTCTGAAATAGGCCATCAGTTCAACTTCTAAAATACATTTGTACAAGTATGAGCCTGAATCTGATCCGAAATATATGTATGGACAGCGCAAACAACCTATAGAATAAACTTAGCAACAAAGGCTATGGAACAGACAGCTGTTTGTGAATGAACTGAACTGAAATGAACTTGATGGGCAGTGCCTCAGCACAACCATAAAAAAAGTTTAATAATTCTGTAGTGACTAGGGATGTGCAGAGATCCCAGTATTTGTATGTGTATCTGTATTTGTTGAGGCAGCAAAATTATTTGTATCTGTATTTGTATTTGAATAAAAGTGGAAAGAGGCTTAAAAATCCTGTTTTTGTTTTTATGACACTTTTAATTTTAGAAAATTAAAGTGTTACAATAAGTGTTCATAAATAAACAACCTTACAAAGGAGGACCCCACATCGGGTCTTGAACTGGAGTCTCCCAGATCATAGACGACTGTGCTGATTACTGAGCTAAAATTTTACTCATCGCCTCATTGCAGACAGACCTCTACCTATTTATACACCCATAACACAGAGACAGCACACTATGTAACATGTAGGGAAGAACTTAAAAAGGCAATTGTTGCTTTGCACTTTTCATTTATTGCCTATTTTTTTACAACCTAACTTTGTGGAAAGGAGAAGGGGAACAACAGGCTATGGAGAGTCCCTTGGGAGCACTTTGCTTGTGTCAGTAGCTCAGCTTTATCTCTGAGGAACACCCCCAACAAATAATTTTTAAAATATTTGTATGAAACAAATATTCGTATAAACCCCACTATTTGTGCTTTGCCGAATAATGTATTTGTATTCAGACACACCACTAGTAGTGACTATGAGCAGATATTGCACTCCAAGATCAGATGTTTGGCAGAAAAACAACATTTCCTCATTATGTTATTGGAAAATGGAATCTGGCCGGCATTATGTTTCCTATAAAATTTGTTTGCTGTTGCCATTTGGTTGTATATAAACAATAATTTCTAGGGGACAGGGTTGATCCAGAACATACTGGAGGCGTTATATATCACCTCAGATCCTCCAGAGGAAGCTGGAGGATTAAGGGGACCGGGGAATTTGACTGATAACTTGACTTGTCGCTGGATAAGCAGCAGAAACTAAATGGAATTCATTCAAAATGATCGTATGGGGAATAAAATCAGGCAGTTATATCTGATTTTTACTTCTTGCATATTTCTGGAACTCACCTCGCTTCTCACACACACTGAAGGTGACACAACTTATCTGCCTCAAGTCTCTCTCTCTCTCGTCACTCGTTTGATCCCTCTGCCTCTCACCACTATTTCAGATCTCTTCAGTAATTCACGCTCAGTCCCTCTCACTCAGTTTTAATGTCACTCTGTCATTCACTGTCACTGAGCTGATTTGGACTCCCACAGATTCTTCCTCACTGTATCATTAACTCACACTTCCGTCTCGCTCTGCCTCTGTCTTCCACACATCTACTCAGTTGGAGTTCTCAGGTTGAATAAAGCATGATTGGACCTGACCACACTTACAGTACCAGATCTTTTATTTTTCCTCCTCCCGTCTTTAACATAATGTATACAAAACACTTCATACATACTTACTGTGTCCTTGCTTTGCTTCAACCGCTAATGAAAAACTAAAAAAAAAGGGTTGCCATGGAGAGAAAGCTCATAATCACGTCGCTAGAATTAACTGTCCATATGATTGCACAGCTGATATATTGGAGCTTATGTACAAAAATATGGCTTTCAAGGAGGGATATACTGACAAATATAAACGGAAGAGGTACATGAAAGAGAATATTGTGATGCGTGATCTGTTTGCAGAAACGTTGTATTGTTAAAAAATAAAAAATATAGAGCCTTGGTAGAGGTATACCCTCTCTAGTTACACAGATGCAGCCTGACTGGTCCAGACTATTAAAAACAAAAATCTAATTTTCTCTCTGGGGAAAATAAATATGGATATTACAGCATAATATGAAGTACGGAGAGTGCAGTTTGAACACCACACTAAGAAGTTTCTATGTTATACAATATACAAGGCCGCCAGCATGTTTTCAAATACCAAGTCCTGCTGATTTTAATTATATGAGTCTCATTTATGGATGTTAAATGGTTTTCAAGTTATGAACCTGAGAGGAGGTCGTGCCAAAAAAAAGCAAATGGCTTTAATCAGGTTCAGCTGGTCAAATGATCATTTATTCAAGCCTGGAGCAAAGAGTATTTTGCTCAAAGTGATTTTCCAGCCTCTTTCTCTCATCCATGGACTACAGGCAAACTATGTTGCAACAAATTATGTTCTGGCGACTGTGAGATTACATGTTCATCTTACAGTTTGCGCGTGCTCAATACAGTATATACGACATGCATGACAAGATAACAAGATAACAAGCACTAACAGTAGAGGACACAAAATTACAGAGAACAAGACGAGGCACTGCTCACATCATCATACAATCTTTCTTCTGAGGGTCAGGGGTAGAGGATAAAAATGTTCCTCAGACACTCACTTCACATCTCTGACATTGTTATTATAGACCTTTGTAGAATGAGACAAGTTGTAGACAAGCATGATCACAGTTAAATTAAGGGGGACCTATTAAGCTCATTTCCAACTCTATATTTTTATTAGTGGACTCCACTAGAGTGGCTTTCCATGATTACACAGTTAAAAAAAAACTCCTCACTTATCTTATACTGGCCCTTTATGCAGGCCCTCAGTATAGCCTCTGTTTCTTAACAGTCCGTTTTAGCTCCTGTCTCTTTAAAGCCCCCCTCCTGATGAGGACACTCTGTTCTGATTGGCCAACTTTCTGGAAGCCTGCGGAGGAGCAACCGTATCAGAGCTGTGTAAAGTTGCTGCTGATGCAAACCCAACATTTCCTGGAGACTTTTATTGTGAAGTATTTACAGGAAATGAAAAGTGTTCTCCCCTTGAATTAGCAGAGTTTCGTTAGTAGCTCTAAAAATTTGTTCTAAACAACAACATATTTTACTTTGCAGTGCTGTGTAATGGAAACACACTCAGCTTGGTGTGACTACCCCCAAAACAATGGATAAACGCCATAATGTTAGCAGCGTGGAGCAGATGACCATATAAAAAAAATCTGTCATGAGCCGATGTCAGCTCAGGCTGAAAGTAGAAAAAAAATGTTGGAAACCGAGCATTCAGAGCAGTCTGAAGCTGGTGCTTTTTGCTCACATGGTTTACTTCTACCTCATTATTTTGACACTTTGGCCGACATTGTAATTGACATATGACTGAGACTAAGGAAAAGCATAATAGGTTCCCTTTAAGTATGAGGGCATTTCTTTAGCATATCAGATTAATAGATGTTTCCTGTCTCTCAGCCTTTACCCCTGTGTCTGCTGTCTACAAAAGGTAGAAAACCGTAGGTAAAGTGTCAGTTATGATGCAGAAATGTGCTTCCAGAGTAAAGATATATTTTAAAAACACAGTATCATTTGTTAACCAGTGTTTGTGCTCATTCTGAATATCCACAGAGAATTAAAGTTGGAGTGCAGGACTTTTGTTTTCTAATGCGCATGTGCAGTATGCATTCATCCAGCCAGTGCAGGAATGTCAAACCTGACTCCAGATATAAAAACTCTGTATACTGTGAAATACAGAGAGATTTATCTGGCGGTGATAGGCTTAATCAGCATTGTGTGAACTCATTTGACAAGGGCTTGAATGTAACAGATGTTCATTTTCATCTCTGGACCAGGTTTTGGAAGGATGGATGATCAAATTGACCAAAATCACCATCTACAGGCAACTTTCGTATTGTGGTGCAGTCAAAAAAGTAAGAACTGATCTCCTCTTTCATGACTTAAGAAGTAAAGTGTGGAGATTGTAAAAATAAGAAAAAAAAAGTCACTTACAGATTTTGAGAAAAGTCCTATTTTATCTGAAAGATTTAATTTTCTTTGCAGCTGCACAGAAGAGGCAAAGGACCACTCCAGATCTTTTCAAGACTCCAGTGCTACAACAACAAAGAAGCATCTCACTCTACAACAAACAATTATGCTAACTAAATGACAAAATAAATCTGCTCCACTCTCTCAATGGCTTTTTGTGGCAGTATAAAAGTGCCACACTACCCTTTTAAGCTTTTTCAACAAAACCCATGTGTTTTCAAGTTTGTTCTGAGAAGACAGTCTCTTTAAAACAATATTACGTTAATACACATTAAGTACAATTTCTCAAATATACTGTATATCAGACAGAATCTATAACTGCATATAGAGCCACAGAACATCACTGTGACCTGGAAATGTCACATTAAAAAAAAAAAAAAAAAAAGAAGAAACATACATCACATCTTTTTTGGTACACTCTTAACCTTTTCAGCTGCAGCACATCTATTGTTCTTGTTGTGCTGCTGTCCTCTTCTCTCCCATCCCCACAGCCAAAGTAGCAGTGACCTTTTTGTGAAACACTCCTGCTCTTTTTGTGCGAGTGCATCATTTTTATTTGTTACTGTGGTGTCTAAATGTGCTCACTATGCCATTTGTGATCCAGAGCTGATTGTAGAACATAAACTGGCATTTGTATGGAGCTGGCAGGAATCGGAGGGGAATTTTGATTATCTTTGTACAGAGGGAATGAAGTCAGTAATTTCACACAGCCTTTAGTCTGCTAGTAACACCCCTTTCCAGTTCACATGCTGGTTCAAGCATGATCTCTCTACATATACTGCCAACACAAATACAGTAAGCCTTGACAGTGAGAGCAATACGAGAGACTGAGAAAGACAGAGAGAGAGAAAGAGAAAGGGATAGAGAGATAAGAGAGCACACAAGCGAGACAGTGGGCGAGCATAAAAACTAAACATAAATGTTTTTTGGTCTGCATTTCCTTGTGTTTACAGACAGACTCTCAGGAACACTCGGATAGCAACCTCACACAGATGTGTTGCTGAATGCTGAAAGGTGGTGACAGGTTACTCATTACCTACTTTAATTAGAACTCAGTATATTGTTGCTAGAAGCATAATACAGAGAGATAAGGAGAAATGTAGCACAAGCTGTGCCAAGTTTAAGGTAATTACTGCAAAAAATAGCTTATAATAGCCTGGAAAATGAGACAATTATTATTAGCCCTTTGAATTATAGGTGAATCATATTGTTTCCTCAGGGCCTAATACACTGGCGTCAGAATAGGGGGGACAACAAGACTTGTTGTCCCCCCACTTTCAGTTGTTATGGTAATAAAGTGGTATGGTCTAAGCCAGGAATTATGGTCATATAGTGATAATGTCTAAGCCTACCATGTTGGACCTTTAAATCTAATCATAATGGGTCTAATTATGATTAGATTTAAATCAGAACACAGAGGACCAAGAGTATGGCTGCCAGTTCTAGTCTAGATTAAATAATTTGACCACCAAATACGATATTGGGCCCCATTTTTTGTGATAATGCAATGACCAGTGCAAACAGCTCATGGACAGTTTGGTATTTTCCTGACCTTGAAATTTGCTTTGTCCATTTGTGCCAGGAAGCGCTGCATGCACTGTGAACTGCCAGGAGGAGAAGTGCAAATAGGCAGCGCAAAGTGAGTTGTTGGTGTTTTTGTGGAAATTGGGTCTTAGACGTCTCAGAACCACGTCTGTTTCTGGAGTAAAATCACTCTGCTGCCACTTTGGTGATTTTATCAACAAGAGCAAACTAAATACTTGCTGCAGATGTGCTGAAATAACAGATGCTTGAAATATAAATGTTATTTCAATTAAACACTCTCCAACCAAAAACAGCACAGAAAATAACGTTTAATGTGGTTAAAACATCTGTATCGATCTGTAAATGAATGTGTCAGGTTGGGGAAGCAGGAGTGGACCCAAACACAGAGGCTGGAATACAGATTTGATGAAAAAATCTCCTTTAATCGTGGATGATCATGAACAGGCGAACAGGCATACAGAGCTGAACAGAACTAGCAGACAAAACAAAACAAATGATCCAACAAAGACTCAACTCAAAACCAGACCTTAAATACAGACTAAACTAATCAGGGAATGGGGAACAGGTGATGAGACACAAGGGCAGGCTGGGAGTGATTGGCTGAGGGAACACAGGAAACAGGGCAGGGCTGATGAGACTGATACAGGGCAGGTGTGGGGAAGACACAGAGCAGAGCAGGGCTAATGAGGGTGATGCAGGTCAGGTGAGGAGGAGTACATGAACACACAAGGGAAACACAGTAACAAAACCAAAACCCAGAAAACACAATACCCTAAATATAACCCACACCAACCTGTCCAAGAACCACCATGAACCTAAACTTAAGTATACAACACACCAGGCTAAACAATAAAAGGCAGTCCAAACCCACCACCCAAATATAAGAAAACCAATATGACCAGAAGGACTAAACAGAACTGCAAACCAGGAGACCCCAAAGAACACAAGAACATAAAAAGAACCAAAAAACACACAAAGTCCAGGCAGGGTGTGACAGAATGTGGGTGTTTTACAGTATCTGCTGTCCACAGCTGCTTTATACTGTATGAAAAGCTTCCACTTCAGTTCATTGAATCCCTGCAGCATCTGAAGGCAGCAGGGCGGATATGTTGATAAATCTGCAGCCTCTGAAAAGTGCTGTGCCGGTTATTCACGGCTGTTCACTGTCTTTACCTTCATTAAATCAGCTGAAAACCGCACCAACACACACATCAGACATCGTTTTTAACTTGATATTCTGCCTGTTTAGATGTCGGGTTAGCAGGATTCATCATAGCCTCTTTTCCAACTTTCCTTTCAGCAGAAGTAGCGTCTCGTGTTTTATCCTTGAAACACATTGCAGTGTAAACACTGTTGTGTAACATTAATTACTAAACCATATGACCATTTATGAGGTGACATAGATTAGAGTTATGGCTAAATAGCGTTGGTCCGATCATGACTACTACGTCATCCAAAGCTGGATGTCCCCCCACTTCAAAACTCATTCCCGTGCCAATAGCCTAATAGCAAATGTTCAGAGCCAACATCTAGCTAAAGTTGTAACTGCTTCACTAATTTCACTCACTATTCATTTGATGAATTAACTGCACTGAAAATACAAACAGTGCTTTGTTTAACTTTGAAAGCAATTAAGAGATCCCTTCCTAATGTGATTCCAGTGTAAGTGATGGGAGTCAAAATCCACAGTCCTTGTTTTGTGCAAAAATGCATTCAAAACTTTATCTGAAGCTGATATAAGGCTTCACCAGTCAAATTAGTCAAATGAAGTGATATCTTCCAAAGTTAAAGTCTATTTAGTACAAAATTCCCTCTTTATGTTTCCCTGGACAATGTTTCCTTATTGGGCTGCAGTGGAAGGATCGTACCAAAATTTGGCACTAAAAAGGCTAACTTTGGAAGATATTCTTTTGATTTGACTAATTTGGACGACTTAAGCCTCATATTAGCTTCAGATAAACTTTTCAGTCGAAGGGGAACTGCAGATTTTGTCCCTGATCACTTCATGTACATTGAAAGCGCATTAAGAAGGGATCTTTAAATAGCCAGTATGAACAAGAGGAGTGATTACAGCAAGGAAAACCTGTTTCAGTGATCACATTGGAATCTGACTATTGTTTTAAGACAGACTTGAAAAATTGTGAACTTGTCCTTTAATTTGAGGGAATGACTGAAGTAATGTAAGGACACAAGTAGTAGTAGTAGTAGTAGTAATAGTAATTATAGTTTGAGTAGGTTGTTTTTGAGGGTATAAATCATTGTGAAAATTTTACACATCCAGACCATAGCATTATATCAAAAGAAAGACGGAAAGCATGATCTGTTTTTAGATTGTGTTGTGGCCAATGCAGAAAAGTTGCAAATGGTTAGGATATTATAGGGTGTTTGTTGTGACAACAACTTTTTGATTTCTCCTTTCTACATTACACAATGTTGGCAGAGAAGACTGTTAAACCTTTTTTAAAAAACTAAACATTGCCCTTGCTAACTTCTTTTTCAACCAGTCAGAGGTCGTTTTTGTTTCACTGGTGATCTAAACCACCACAATATAAAAACACTGAAAATGTTTGATATTCAACAATTGCACAGTTACTGGACAGACTCTGCGGGTTTAGGCATTTATCCACAGCGCTGAGACGACCATTTCACAAAGACAACAGTTGGAAGTCAGCCGGGTTGTTCTGTATCATGTGGATTGTGTGACTCACAGTGGGACTGGAGATTACTAATGATCTGTCTGACGCCTGATGTGTTAAGAGTCAGAAGGAGATGCAAGTTATACTCTCAGCATGCAATATGTCACTCCTGCCAAGTTGTGTTTGGGCAGAAAGGGGAAGCAAAAAAAGGCTATCTTGTAAGAGTGTCAGGGACAAAGCAGTAAGGCTCAAAGACACCAGGTTTCAAAAGCAAAAACAATCAATTATTTAAGGGAGGGAGGATTTATATTGACAAAGGTTAGCCTACATAGACACAAAAGGGGGCAGGAATGAAAATGAACTCTTATCTACACATTAACCTTAATACAAACAAAGACAAAAGTACTACTACTACTACTACTACTACTACTACTACTACTACTATCATTGGCAATTGGTGGCCAATGTTGGGCAGTAACACATGATTTAGTGACAAGTTACTGTAATGAGATTATGTTTTTCAGTAACAAGTAGTGTAAGGGATTATAATTTGAAATTCAGTAATTACAACATTTTGGTCAGTTGACTCATTCACTGTCTTATCAGGAGTTGGATAGGGAAATCTATAAAGTTAAAAACGAGTTCATCCATTTAATTCTAGATCAATAGTAGCTCATTCCTTGTTTGGCGTAGTGTTTTAGGGGCAATACATCTGTACTGAGAAACATGCCAGAGCTGACTGACAGCGTTAAGAGGGGTGAGAGAGAGTAACAAAGCAAGAGAGAGAGGGAGTGTGCAAATATTGACAGAAGGACTCAAGTGTGAGCTGAAATTCAATTTATTTATATATCATGTAAAATGAAACGCTGAATAAAAAGAACAAAAACAAAACGATAAAAAAAACAAAACATCATAGCATGTAATGATCAATATCAGCAACAGATGGAGGGTGTGTCATTTTTTTATCCAGTCCAATTTCTTTGTGGCTGACAGCAGAGAAACACTTTATGGGATTATGTGGTCAGAAAGAGCAGTAAGGGTTCCACTGCTGGTTTGATTTGATGCTCAACAAAAGTTATAATAGAGTGCACTGAACTGAAAATGATTGATTCGTTTGGCCTTTATAGCTTGTGCTGTTAAGAGTGGAGGAGTGGATGGATGATATGTTCTCGTCAGATAGCATCTTTGTAAACCAAGTATCCAACACCGCTCAGACTGGTACAGGGTCGTTAATATCAGTTTCATCGCTGTGCATTCAGTGGAGGGATTAGTTTGTTACATGTTTGATTGGGGCAGGGGATGGAGGTGTGGGAAAGTGGCTAGCCTGTACCAAAAAAGGAGGTCTTCTTAGCTTCTATCCAGCCCCTGGTAAGCCTGTTTACTGTATATTCGGGAATCACCTGGTTTTAGTCATGTGTATGTTCCCTACAGCTACACTGTGATGACCAGACTTCTGGAGTGTTGCAAGCAGTCGCCAGGGGTTAAACTAGCTGGTTATGGTCAGTAAATACCAATCGGGTAGCTCTGGGTCTGAAAAGTGAAGCCAATGCGAAAGTGACTTAAACCTGCATTCTCTCTAATGGCCAGCAGGGGGTGAAACCACTGGCTCTAAAAAGAGGTCTGACTGTATGGAAGTCTATGAGAAAATGACCCTACTTCTCACTTGATTTATTACCTCAGTAAACAGTTTCCTAATGAGTATATGGTTCCAATCGCTAGTTACAAGTCTTCTTTAATACAGCATGATGTAAATTATGGTCCCATTTAAAGTAAAGTTTATGATAAAGCAGCGTATGCTTTAGTGCGTGGCTCCATTGTGATTGAAAAGTCGCTACCATGGTGACAACATTAGTAATGTAACCATGGCATAACCCTAGATTCACATAGTGTAGACGTAGCTGTAGCCGTCGCTATTTCAGTGTGTTTTCAGTTAATGGAAGTTAATTGTGACATTATTGTCACCTAAAAAAGTCTTGTTCAGCGTTTGGTTGTACTAAAAGCCCCTTTAAGGAGTTGGATGTTCAGTTTTTCCAGTAAGTACATTTTGTTCGAATGGTTTTAAGCCTGTTTTTCGCTAGTGAAATTAACGTTAGCATTAGCATTATCACAGTTACCCATAGACTGTAAATGCACCATGCTAACCAAGCGAGCAGCTAGCGTTAGTATCAGCTCCACCCTCTTGTCCAAATGTGGTCACTTCTGGCTCCAAAAATCCAAGATGGCGACGGTCAGAGCGCCAAACTTGATCCTTCAGAATAGGAGTCCACAAACCAATGGGTGACGTCACAGTGGCTATGCCCCCCCTTTTTTTTTCTTTTTTCTTTTTTACAGTCTATGGTAAATACCTCCAAAACATGGGCATAATGTCCTGTTTTCTATTTTCTCACATTAAATACATATGAGGAGAATTGTAATTGGCTAGCTACACCACAACTTCACTAATAGAACATTTCACAGTCAGGTCAATACAATGATCTCAAACTTTTTTCACTCTGCCACTGTATAATCAATTATATGTTTGATACAATTCCATTGGAGTTTCAAGGAAGACATCGGCTAGAAAATCAAAAAAATTGAATTGAGCCATATTTTGTTAAAAAATATATTGTTCGCTACACATTGAGAAAACAAATGGACTATGCTGCAGGGGTTGTTTGAGCAGTTTTTATGGACACTTTAATACTTAAATTTTAATTTATTTTCCTACCATGTTAGTGTGTCATCTTTGTTAAAGTTGACCACAGCTGTCTTTCTTGATGAAGAAACATATTAATAAAGTTTTACATGTAGCTCTGCGATGTCAGAGGAAGAATATTTGATACTAAAAAGACTTTGGTTGGACAGCCCACCACGTGTCAGGCTCCATGTTTATCCGTTGATCACTGGGGCAGAAATCGACATATCGGATGTGACTGAGCGTTAAAGCAAGTACACTCCTCAGGTTGGAGTGTGTGTGTGTGTGTGTGTGTATGTGTGTTTGGACGCATGAGCATGTTATGCAAACAGACAAACCAAGCAGCTGAGTAACTGTCGCTGAGTATTTGCTTGACTTTGAGGTAAATTAAAAGGAAACATGATAGAAGATTGGTGCTGAAATTGAGGGCACAGCATGTACACAAAACACACACACTCACACTGGTATAAAATCACACACGCACACACACATCTGACTTGATGGATGACCTTTTCTAAAAAACCTGCTCAGGTGCACCTGCTCAGTAATTGGAGACAGTCACAGGGGGGAGTCTGAATATGTGTGTGTCCTACAGTGACGACAGAGCACATTAAATTACTTTCACTTGAGGTCTGACATTTATATATTGGAGCTACTGGTGAGAGCTGACCGCTTGAGTGTGTGTGTGTGCCTGTGGGTGTGTGAGTGCAGCATGAGGACTTCAAACCAGTAACTATCATCTCAGTGGACCTGATGACCTTAATGGCGACCCAGGAAGTGTTCTTTGTATTTTTGGGTTTTCTTAAACAGCTGGAATTTCTGCCAGAGGTAATTATATGTAATTATCCATTTAATAATGAGTACAAAACACATACAAATAAAAAATATAAATCCATTAAAATAAAAGGAACAAAAAGAGTAAAAATCTTAAAAGTAAAAAATTCTCTAATCTCTACAAGTTCTCTGACCAAACGGCAAAATAGGTTGTTTGCCATTGTCCTCCAGAAAGTGGAGTCCCAAATTTGTGTCCCCAAATCATCTACCCTGAACAACTTCCCAAAGGGTTCTGCAGCATTACAAAAGCATCATGCTACTTCAGGTACCTCTCGGAGAGAATTTTCACAGCTGCAAAGGGTTACACGCCAGGAAAAAAAGTGCTTGAACAAATGACGAATGCTGTCTCTAACATCCACCTGTGCCATTGTGGACAGCGATGTGGTCACTTCCTGTCTGCTCACAGCTTCCTAAAGCTCCATCAACCCCCTACAGGTATGGACTGTGTCTCTCAGTGTTGCCTCAACAAATTGTGGTTGTTTTTCTTCTAAGAATTTTTATTATTTTATCATTTTAAGCCCTGTGATGTATACTCTAGTATAAATGTAATTGCCACTGGGCCAAATACTCACCTGCCTCATTAGAAATACAGCCCTAATGGCACTGTTATGAACAATCTTGTATACGTCAAAACACAACCTCCATACGCCAACAAAGTTAAAAATGCAAGGGCATTATTCAACAAATCCTTTTGTATAAACGACCTTATTGCTAACAATGAGCTAGACTGTCTGTTTCTCACTGAAACTTGGTTGGGCATGTCCTCCGAATAATGTTTTCTCCCATTCCTGTAGAGAGGGTAGGAAAGGTGGGGGAACAGCTGCAATATTCAATGAAACTTTAAAGAGTAGACCTTGGAACTTTTTTTTTCTAAGAATGTAAAGCAGTAACTTTGAAGTGTCACCTGCCATTGTTGAAAATAACAAATCTATAGACCTCCAAAACTCTGTCTCTCTACTTTTTTGATTGAATTCTCTGAATTTCTCACAAGCATTCATTCTAAATATGCTAGTTCTACTGTATTTTTAATTGATGATTTTAATATACATGTTGATAATAAGATAGATAACGAAGTCAAGGACTTTTAGAGTGTATGGATTTTAAACGACATGTCAATGTGTCGTAAGGGCTCAGCATAAGCATTTCTTCTTCTTCTCCTCATTTCACAGTCTCCTAAATGCATTTAACAACAAGTTGGCTACAGCCTCTGATGCTGTTGCTCCAGTGAAAATTAGAAAAGCTATTAAAAGGGAACATGCCATGGAAGAATCATGAAACTATTAAATTAAAGAGGGACTGTTGGATCACAGAACACAGATGGCACAAAGCTAAATTACATGAGCATAAAGAGATTTTCTGGGAAAAATTAAAAATTTATAATAAAGCAATTTGGACTGCAAGGCAATCTTATTTTTCTATCCTGATAAACACTAACATAAGCAACCCCAGAGTGCTTTTTAAAACTATTGATCACCTCATTAGCTCTGTTACAGACCATAGCGACTTCTGAATGTGATGAATTTGTGGAGTTCTTGAAAGAGAAGACTGTCAACTACACAATGCCACAACAGCTGTAGAAACATCCAGCATACAGTGTGAAGCCATGGATAGTTTTAAACTGGTTGATACTGAAATGCTCAGGGAAGCAGTAACAACACTGAAGTCCTCCACAGGCACCCTTGACCCAATTCCGACTTCCTTTTTTAAAAATGTCCCTGCAGCATTCAAGACTGCACCTGTGAAGCTTCTTTTAAAAGAAAAAGTAGTCTTGAGCTGTCAATACCCAGTAACTAAAGACCAATTTCCAATCTTCCATTTTTAAGCAAAATTTTGGAGAAACTGGTGTACAAACGATTAAACATTTTATTAACTCAAACAATAAGTTGGAAATGTTTCAATCTGGTTTTCAGGCTAATCATAACACTGAGACAGCCCTAGTAGAAGAAATTCATGATATCAAGATACATCTAGATGCCAATAAACCTTGATTGTTGATATTATCTGAGCACTGCTTTTGATACAGTTGATCACAAAATTATTTTAAACAGACTGAGAGATCACTTTGGACAAAAGTTGCTGCCTGATTTAGGGGTGTGCCCGAATACAAATACGTTATTCAGCAACAAGAAGAACAAATAGTTTTTTTTTTTATGAATATTTGTTTCATACAAATATTTTAAAAATTATTTGTTTTCGGGAAGAAAAAAAACATGTTAAATAGCAGTGCACAGGTCGGTTATATCACTATCTCAGTCTCTCTCCTCTGCTCCACTGTGACGTCTATCAGCAGGTCTCAATGAGGGGAGTCACATCCACCTGCTACATGACGCACATTTCTTCATTTGGACATCACTCCTGGACATCACCCCTTTATCTCTGGGGGTGTTCCCCAGAGATAAAGCTGAACTACTGACACAAATTAAGTGCTCCCAAGGGAACACTTCAAGAACACTTTTTTAACACTTTTCTAAAATTAAAAGCATAATAAAAACAAAAACGGGACTTTTAAACCTCTTTCCACTTTTATGCGAATACAAATACAAATACAAATAATTTTGCTGCCTCAACAAATACAGATACAAATACAAATACTGGGCCCTCTGCACATCCCTAGCCTGAGTGCTGACCAGGACCAGGAGAGAACACATTACACCTGCTTTAAAGATCATTGCATGTTGTGGTCTTGCACCAGCCTACATGTCTCACATGCTTACAATGTATGAACCAGTACGGACCTGCAGGTCCTCTGGAGTCTTTTAGTTGTTCTGAAGTGCAGGACTAAAACCTTTGGTGAAGCAGCTTTTAGCTTTTATGCTCCGAGCAGCTGGAAGTGTTGATATCTTTACATGTAAACTTAAAACCTTAAAACCTACCTCTTCAGCCTGGCTTTTGATTAAGAATGATTTATAGACATTATTTACTTTATTTTATTCACTTATTTTGTTGTGTTCATGTTGTAACATTTGATTTGATCTTTTATTTTATTATTTTAATAGTATTATTATTATTATTATAATCCCCCCTCCATTGATTTTATGTTTTTTAAATCTATTTTATCTAGTTTTTAAATATTTTATTTCACTCTATTTTAATATTACAGCTTTTAAATCTATTTTATTTTATTACATTTTCATAATTTAATTTTTCATGTGCATTAATCTCAAATAGGTACACTGTTTATGGTCTACACTTGTTCTGTCTTACTGTTGGCTAGTAGGGATGTGCAGAGAGCCCAGTATTTGTATTTGTATCTGTATTTGTTGAGGCAGCAAAATTATTTGTATTTGTATTCGAATAAAAGTGGAAAGAGGCTTAAAAATTCTGTTTTTGTTTTCATTACGCCTTTAATTTTAGAAAATTAAAGTGTTACAATAAGTATTCGTGAAGCGTGTGTCAGTAGCTCAGCTCTATCTCTGGGGAACACCCCTAACTCTGGGAGTGATGTCCAAATTAGGAAATACGCGTCATGTAGCAGGTGGATGTGACTCCCCTCGTTGAGACCTGCTGATAGACATCACAGTGGAGCAGAGGAGAGATGCTGAGATAGCAATGTAATCGACTGGCACTCTGGTATTTGACATGGTTTATTTTTCTTCCTGAAAACAAATAATTTTTAAAATATTTGTATGAAACAAATATTCGTAAAAAACCCACTATTTGTGCTTTGCCGAATAATGTATTTGTATTCGGGCACACCCCTATTGGCTAGTCAGTCATCTGTAA
Source organism: Thunnus thynnus (assembly GCF_963924715.1). Lineage (NCBI taxonomy): Eukaryota > Metazoa > Chordata > Actinopteri > Scombriformes > Scombridae > Thunnus > Thunnus thynnus. Next base: position 30,756,602 of record NC_089522.1, on the reverse strand, counting down.
AACACTTTGAATTGCACTAACCTGTATGAAAGGTGCTTTACAAATAAAGTTTGATTGATCAATCCAGGTGAAAATACCATTTGTAATGCAAAATGGTGAAGTTTTACTGTTTATTGATTTTTCTTTCATGCTAAAAACCCACGATAATTTAATTTTTTCTTCTGTTCACTTTCCATCATCGGAAACATTTTCTGAGATGTCTGTGTCAGGAGAGACCTCATTTACTGTAAACTAGGCTGTCTTTGGTGTTTTCTTGAAGCAGGAAACAGAGGATTTGTTTTTTGTGCATAACATTTGGGGGAAAACTGCGAAATCTGTAAAATCTGAAAACAATAACCCTCAGATACTATGTAGTGTATCAACATTGCACGATTGCCCTACGCTTGAACACAGAGTCTGAGGTAAAACATGTCCATGATTACACAGCATGTTGTGTAATCACTGTCTGAATTTATACACACCCACTAGGTAATTGGTTTTATAATAACGGAGCCTCTACACTTTATTTTTGTCTTCCTCTTTTGTTCTCATTTAATTGATCCCTTTCCTGTTGTCCTGCTGTTTATCTCCCTTTGTCTTTCCCTCTCTCTTTTTCATTCTGTCAGGCTCTGCTTTTATCTGGCAAAGGCTAATTAAGAAAGGGAACTGTACAGAGAATATGTCACGAGAACTGTGGTTGAATGACCTATTTGCATAATTTCTTTCAATAATGAGGCTGTTGTCTAGTTTCTTTAATCACAGTATCTTTTGATGTGGTGTTGAAGAGTGGCTGCCATAATTTCCACAACATCATTATTCCAGAAATCCTCTCCTTCAAACTGGGGATACTGTATCACCCGCCATCTGTCAGTTAATCACCAACTTCCTGACAGACAGGAAACAGCAGGTGAGGCTGGGACAAGTCACTTCTGGTATACAGACAGTCAGCACTGGTGCTCCCCAAGGATGTGTCCTCTCCCCACTGCTCTTCTCCCTCTACACCAATCACTGCTCCTCCAAGGAACCAGCTGTAACCAGCAGAAACTCCTGAAGTTTGCAGACCACACTACGGTCACTGGACTCATCCAAGATGGCGACGAGTCTGCATATCGGTGGGAGGTTGAATGGCTGGTGCTCTGGTGCAGTCAGAACAGCTTGGAGCTGAACACACTGAAGACTGTGGAGATGACAGGGGACTTTCAGAGACACCCATCAGCACAGCTCCCCCTCACAATATCCAACAGTCCTATGTCAACCGTTTCTGGGAACTACCATTTCCCAAGACTTGAAGTCAGAGACGAACATTGAATCCATTCTCAAAAAGGCCCAGCAGAGGATATACTTTCTCACAACTTAATTTTTTTTTTACTTTACAATTTAATTTCCATAAGTGATAGGAGTCGAATCCACACACATACACTCCACACACTCAGCTCCCAAAGCATCCAGTGTTGCCAGATAGGACTGATAAAAAGTAATTGTCTGTGTGCTGCTCCTTTCTTTCTCTGCCTCCTTTTTCCTTCCTCTTCTCCCTCAAACTGCCATTCACCTCCTGTTTTTTGGACATGCTGTGCAGCGGCACCTTCCTTTTTTCCCTCAGCCAACTCTCACAGCAAGTATTTGACAGATGGTGATGTGCATCTAAGTTCTAAAAAGATGTTACTGGAACTTTGAAGTAGCATCTGAAAAATATTTGAGATCTGAAAATGACACCGCTATCATCCTGACTTATTTTACAACAGCTTGTTATTCTGTAATTGTCCACTGTGACTTGAGAACTGAGCTGTGTGTCCCCCTGGGAGCTTCTTTGTAGCACACTGCAGTTTTTCCCTCATTTTCACTAAAAAGCATGGACTGCTTTGGATTCCCGAGGGTGGTGACGGTGAAAGAACACACCAAACTCAACAATAAAAAAAGCAGACACTGAGCTTGTAACTCAGAGTTCATATTAGCTTTTAATGTCTGCAATGCAACAGGAGCCTCACCTGGCTTTTCCCCACAATTTTTCTCAGTGTTAAAAGAGTGAAACTTAGAAAGGACCTCTGAAGCTCTCTGAGACCTCTGCAGTTATTTGTCATTTGCTCTTTCAAGCCTCAATGATCTATTATGAAGCTAGAAGTTGCCCAGTGGAGTGAAAACTATGGTGGGCAATTCTCCAGGGTGTAGAGTGGTAACACAGAAAAAAAACACAGATGTTGGAACCTTAAGCCAGAAATATCAAACTGCCCTAAAATCCCTTTAAAGGTAGGATGAATGGACAAAAGGTGGGAAAAAAATGAATTTGTTGTCAGCCTGTGTCTCTCCAGTTGAAGTGTCAGGCTCTCCTCAAGTGACCCTCCGGTTGCTCGGTATGTTTGGGTGTGTGTACAGTATTTGAGCATCTTGATCAGCACAGATTTGACTGTAGGGTCTTGGTTTGTTTATTTTGTTCTACTTTTTTTTTAAACTATGCAACTGTATATTGCACCTTGGAGTTTCACACTGTTGAACTGTGGGTTTATTTAAACTGATTATGTTGTTTCCCTGGTGGGCTCATGGACTACCAAATATTTTATGATTATGGTACTAGATTTTGGGATATTAACACAAAGTTTGGGTACGCTTTATCAAATTTGTGATTTTGGGGTGCTATAGCAAGTTTTGGAAAAATAACAAACAACACTGAAGCTCCCAAAAGGCTGCTCTCTGCTGTTATGAGGAACAATAATAACAAATGAATGTGACCAAGCTCTTTGGGACAAAGCAACATGTCACCCAGTGCAGCGGTGTCGCTCACTGACGTGTTTCTAATAGTTTTTGGACAACAATGGAGGTCTACGGCGCAGAAGAATAAGATATAATAATAATAATAATAATAATAATAATAATAATAATAATAATAATAATAATAATAATAATTTCACCTTTCATACAAAATGCAGTTCAAAGTGCTTCACGTTGAGATAAAAAAAACAAATGATAAAAGAAAAAAAATAACAATAATTCAGAACATTAAACAGGACTACATGTGTAGAATAAAAGGAGGCAAACAAGAAAGATGAGAGATAGTGCATTACATTAAAAGAGAGGAAACACAGCTAAAAATCTTAAGTAAAAGACATAATCATTCATGAAAAAGAATAAAAATGCCTTAAAATGGATTAAAGTGTCTAAATATATGACACAGTGTAATAGTCAAATTATAGAAGTGTTGTTTCAAGCTTTCCACAGAGACTGCTTCTCTAACATCTTTAGGTAAGGCGTTCCGTAGGGAGCATAATTGAGGAAAGCTGCATCTCCAGTTTTCTTTCGGGTAGCCTTATGGATCTCAAGTAAGCCTGCAGAGGAAGATCTAAGGGCTCATGAGGGAACATAAGGTAACAGGGAGTCTGTGATGTACCTCGGCCTTCATCCATTGAGAGCTTTATAAACAAGTAAGAGGACTTTGAAATCGATTCTGGAAGATACAGGGAGCCAGTGTAGGCTAGCCAAGACTGGAGTGAAGTGTTCTCTCTCTTGTTTTTTTGTTAACAGTCTAGCCGCAGAGTTTTGAATCAGCTGTAATCTTTCAATTAACCTTTTAGAGAGACCCGTAAAAAGTGCATTGCAATAGTCCAACCTGCTTGATATATCAGACTTTGGATACACACACACTCTACTTGTAAGAATATAGAAATCGCCAATTATCCTTTAATGTACGAAGACCACAAAAAAAGATGGAAACGTTCGTTTGACAAACCAATAATAGAATGTTTCGGGACATAAACGTGAAAGGAATACTTTTCTATCGGCTACCTTAATTAAATTTCTGAATGCATGTTTTTGTCCTTTAAATTTTAAACCCTGCATCACTTTAGATCACAGGTTTCAGACCTTCTGCAGCTGATTTGTGTCACATAAGTTTGATTCATTATTCATAGTCCTCACTCGACAGGACGCCCTTAAAGTAATTAGAAGTTCTAACAGTGTGATATAACTGAACTTCTGATAGATATGTGGCTCTTTGAAGAATTAGTATTCAGTATCATATGAATTCTTCAGGTATTAAGGGGAGATGTGGAAATTTGACATCAGCTCATCAGCTCTGATAAGATTAAAACCTGCCAAAAGAAGGATCATCGGTCTCTTTGTGGGGATCTCTGGATAAAACGGAAAGTTTTATTTTGGGCTGATTTCATTAGTTAGATGGAGTTTATTTATTTTTTTTTAGCTGATTTGGTAGAAATCTCTATCAAATAGTTGCTTTATTGGTTAAAACAAATATTGTATTTTAAAGAAGTCTCTAAATGATGTCAAATATAGGTAAAAATGTCATATTTTAATCAAATCTATACAAGGGTTCACCCTACAGTATGTATGCAGTAGGGGTGTGCCCGAATACAAATACATTATTCGGCAAAGCGCAAATAGTGGGTTTTATATGAATATTTGTGTAGGCTAGCCATACAAATATTTAAAAAATTAAAAGCTGAGCTACTGACACAAGCAAAGTTCTCCCAAGGGACTCTCCATAAGCTGTTGTTCCCCTTCTCCTTTCTACAAAGTTAGGTTGTAAAAAAATAGGCAATAAATGAAAAGTGCAAAGCAATAATTGCCTTTGAAGTTCCTCCCTACACATTACATGCTGTGCTGTCTCTGTGTTATGGGTGTATAAATAGGAAGAGGTCTGTCTGCAATGAGTAAAGTTTTAGCTCAGTAGTCAGCGCAGTCGCCCCCCCCCTCTAGTGGCCATAATAATTATTATTATAATTATGACCCGGGGAAGTGACTCAGTTCAGATGATGTCAATATGTAGTAAGGTGACAATTTGCCTTATTAGGAGGTGGTGGGTTGGATGGACGGCTAGATAGTCAGATGGCAAAAGATGCTCATGTTTCCAACCATGAGTTGGGACTTTTTAAAAAAAAACTTTGATCTACTGTGCATGTGTGGAACGTGTCCTCCAAGCGGACCCCAGAAGGTAGTATAAACAGAACAACTGCCCGTCCGTGGTGTCTGACGCTGTCCATGCACACATCCGCTCGGGTGTATAAATGAAGCTAAAGTGCCTGTAAGACTGTTAGCCTGTGGATACTTCCTGCAGCCTGCAGAGTTTGGAGAGACTCACTGCAGTTTAGTTGATAGACTACTATTAGTTGTTAGACCACTTTAGTGGCTGTTAGTGTCAATAATTGTTTTGCGTTTTACCTTTATTGTCTCCAGGTCATTTCTTACTTCTGCTGCTGTCATGATACAACACACATACAAGTTAGTAGATTTTTGTTTAGTGATCCAGGAAGTCATTTTGTAGTAATGGGTTAAAATGCTTCTTAGACATCCCAACACTTCACAGCAGTTTGTAATACTCACAGACAGAACTTTACGACTCTAAAAAGCTATCACGACGGCAACAATTTTATCTTTCATCACAACGATAATGAGGTAAACAGTAGAAATACTGTGTTATAAAGTAATCCACCAGGAATGTCAACTCCATCTATTAGTATCTTTGCAATTTGATCTCGCCACATATGATATGATTTGAACTGCCTGCTGCTGATTTTACATTCACTTCCATCTGAAACTTATTTCTGTATCTACACCTTCTACTATTAGTGTGATGGAGACATGAGATGTTCTTTCAATGGAAAATTACATAAGAGCCTCTCATCTTGATCAACAGGTCTCAAACATCTCCACCCTCAATCTGCTATTTGAAGTCTGCCATGTGATGTGTTTCAATTAGAGCCCTGGGGTGCTTTGATGCCGTATCCCACCGGAATGAGTTTGGGTTTGGGTTTGTGACTTTCAGTGCAGTGCATGTCACCTCCCCTGCCTTCTCTATTCTCATCAGGCACTTTTAGCTTGAAGAAATAAGATGAGTGAGGTATCAGAGTAGAAGGGAAGAAAAATAATGCTATCTACAGGATGTGAAAACAGAAATAATAGAGAAAAACCCCTTCAGATCTAACTCCTCTTCCTTTATTCTTTACCTGAAAAATAAAGAAAAGTAAAAGATGCAGAAAAATAAAGGAATCCTTGTGCCCTACAATTCAAATTAGATTCAAATGAGATGTCCGCTCTATTGTCAGATGACCTCTTTGTTTCATGAAATGTGTTTGTTTACAGAATACAGAGATATATTCATCGACCTGCACATGTAGTACCCAAGCACTAATCTGGTATTAGTTAAAAAAACAATCCAAAGCTCCTCACCTCAGCTGTGTCAGTCTGAGACCAGTAACTTATCTGTAAGAAAGTCCCTTGAAAGCTGAAGATATTAGAGGAGCCAATAAAGATCTGATTACTGACAAAGAGTATTTAATGGTCAGAACAGCCCAGAATTAGTTCGTTAGTTAGTCAGACTTTATTGTCCCCATGCGAGATTCTTTTTCACAGCGCTGTACATCACTTGGAAAATCAACATTACACTTTACACACATCATCACACAACAATGCTAGACATGAATTCATGAAGTACAACATAAGAGCATACAACAACAGACAAAACAACATGAAAACATGACTCATAGTTCTCTAAATGAGTCATCCTGTTTAGGGGCTGCAATGGCTGCGGGTACCAGGCCAAAGTGAGCCCTTCTGCACCTCAGGGACCTGTACCTGCACCCAGAAGTGGCGATTGATTGGGTGTGTGATGTCCTGTGCTAAATATTTGCACTGTGTGTGATGGCGTTAGCTCTGAGAGGTTGGGTATGGGAACACCTTTTATCATGGCACCAGTGTTGGTTATGGTTGTGACTTTGATGTGGTTTGTGATAGAGAGCATGTTGAAGAAACAGGTGGAGCAGTAGAGCAGGATGGGTTGAACAATACTTTGGTACAACAGTAGGAGGAGATGGGAGGATGACATAGAGTCCTTTGAGTTTACGGATGGCTGAGAGCAACCCAGTTGCCAGAAGAAAACGTTGGCATTGAACGTTTCTGCAAACCACAGAAACGTTGAATGTATATGTTTCAACATGTGAATTACGTATCATATCAACATTTCTACAAATGTAGCATATTAACATTTCTACCTTTTGAATAATGATATTTTATGGTGTGACAACGCTGTGGTTAAGGTCTGGTTAGGTTTAGGCACAAAGACCAATTGGTTAGGATTAGGGAAAGATCATGGTTTGGGTTAAAATAAAAATAAAAAATAAAATAAAAACGGCCGATGTCTCACTAAAAAAAGCCGGTTTTCTCACCAGGAAAAAGGCTGCAAATGTCCTGACGTCTCGCTAAAAACACCCGCTTTTGTCGGTTGACATAATATGTTTTGTTGACATTTTCATATGATACGTTTTGTAGAAATGCTGAGATTATACGTTTTGTTGACACTTTGATAGATACATATTGTTGAAATGTTAATATGCTACGTATTTCATGTGTTGAAACGTAGATATTAAACATTTCCGTGGTTTGCAGAAACGTACAGTGCCAACGTTTTATTCCGGCAACCAGGCTGAGTCTTTGATGACTCCTTTTTTGATTGTCCTTTGTATGCTGGTCGAAGAGTTTATTCTCCAGTGTGAGTCCGAGATATTGGACCATTTCAACTGTTTTATTATTGATGATGATGGAGTGCTGGAGTGACGGGGTACCTATTACTGTTTGTTTTGTTTTGTTGACATTGAAATGAATGTGGTTACGCTCACACCACTGGGTGAAGTGTGCAACAGTGATGTGATAGTCCAGAACAGAGTGGTTATTTGTGAGAAGAGCAAGAATGGCAGTGTCGTCAGATTATTTTTTTATTTGAGGTAAGTGGTGGTGCATGACGGGCTGGTGCAGTCATTGGTGTACAGCATGTAGAGAAACAGGCTCAGCACATGACCCTGCGGTGCTCTGGTGTTAGTGGTGACTGCAGGTGGTGCCTACCTGAGCAGCTTGCCGTCTGTCACTGAGGAAACTGTGCCGGAGAGGGATCAGGTGGGTTGAGTTGGTGTAGCTTCTGGTGAAGATGAGAAAGAGTGAGAAAGATTTTTAAAGAAAATGAGAAAAACAAGGTCTACAACAACAGTCCATTGATGTTTTTGATAATTTAATCTTCTAATATTAGTTGTACCTCAGAGAAATTTATCGTTCAAATGAGGCAATTTATACTCATTTCTTATCGATGAGTGGAGTTGAAAGCAAAAGCTCAGGAGAGACTCTGTCAGCTGCTTCTAACACAAAATCATCTGTGTAGATTCTTGAAAACCTTTCATCTTCAGGTTTGGGTAATTTTATACTTTCAAGTCTGCAAAGAGACAAATAAAGCAAAGGAGGAAAAGCAATAAAGAGGTAAATGAGGAAAAGAAAGAAAGGAAGAAAGTGGAAGGAAAGGGTGAGAAGGAGAACATAAAAAAGGAAGTGAGAAGGAAAAGAGGAAAGGAAGAATATCTGAAATAAAGGAGACAAAGAAGAAATGAGGAAATGTCCATAAATCTATTACAATTCATATATTTTCATATTCATTTTTTCTACAATCAACAATATTTGCATTAAATTTAGTTCCAACTTTGCTAAAATCTGATCTAATGCGTGCAGGAGTGAGTTGTAAAATCCAGCAGCGAGCATGAAAAGGTATAATCTTGTCAAGTTAAAAATGTTCCCAGCAGCCAGACTTTGAATCATTACCCAACCAAATCAAATTAGTTAAGGGAGATGTGTCAAATAAAGTCTGGAAACGTAAGCAATCATGAATCTTATTTTTGTTCCCTTCTTATCTATCATCTTCAAATCCCATATTCTGCCCCAAAACATCTCAGATTCTGCAGTCCCGGTTATAAAAAAGCATAACAGACTTCTACTGTTTTAGTTTTAACTCTAACCCTAACACTTTGGAACAACATCCTTTTAAATATACAGCATAGTATTCCTAGGAATTACATCCATATTGGATGATTCCACACCTCACGATTTACATCCAGGGCCGATGTTCAGCACCAATGCAGAAACAGAAGTGTTGGTTTTGCAGGTGCAAGTGTGGAGGTTGGAGTTTTGGATGGGTGTGTATCTTGTCTAACTTTCATGAAGGAGTGTAAGTTACATTTTTATTACTGTGATGATGATTCTTCTCTAATCTTTTTCTTTTGTTTGACACTTTTTTATTGGTTTTGTTTTTAAGAATACAAACAGAACAAGAACAATTCAGGTTTATACAATTATTATTAGTTATACGATACGAGACAGTTACACAATGCACATACACACACACAAAGGGGGCATAAATAGAAAATACATAGCTAACAAAATTACATGATGAAATGATAACAATAACACTAATGATGATAATAAATTAAAGAGGGGGGGAGGAAAGTAAAAAAGAAAACAAAAACAGTCTTTTACATAAAAACCACAGGAAAGTCATTCTTCCCAAAATAAGCTTTATGGGGTCCCAGATCTTAGAAAAAAAAGGCTTGGTTTGAGTGAGTATCTGATCTTCTGTAGACCCAAAGACATCAACAAATCTCTAACCCAGTGTTGATGATTTCCATTTTAAAAGAATAAACCTTCTTGCAAGAAGCATAGCCAGGGCCGCTGCCCCACGCAGAGACCACTGCTAAAACTCCAGATAAAGTGACACATGGAGAGGGTTGAATATTCTTATGGTGTATTTTGATCCTTCTCTAATCTTACCCTTAAAAAAGTATTTTAGTTCACTATACCGTATGAAAACCAGAGCATTAGCATTAACGAACACGTTTTTTAACAGTTAATTGGTGCGATGGTGCTAGAAATAAATAATGAAAACACGTTTTGGTGAAGCCGTTTATATGGCTGAATTAATTCAGTCTTATTTTTTTTTACAAACATCACATTGCAAAATGTGACACAGCAGTGTTTATACCATCATGAATAAAACATAAACTGCTGAAAAAATGTCAAAAAAAAAAAGTTGGAAAAGGGGTCATGATGCAGAGGAATAATGAGATCCTGTAATTTGGCATCTTCCATATAAACAGGAATAATAGCAAGTTATATCCAATTATGTGTGGATGTGTGTGTGGTTATTGGTGTAATATGCACGTGATTTATTCAACACAGTGGACAGTCATGAATAACGGCACTACACTCTGCTGTGGCACTTCTTAAATTACATGCTACATTATATATAAAATAGTTGATTTATACAGTACTGTGCAAAACTTTTAGGCATCCTAGGTATTTAGATTCTTATCCATTATGCAATACCATCAGGGAGGTGTCTGATCGGTTTCAAATTTATTACATCACAATGACCCCAAGCATACAGCTAAAGTCATAAAGAACTATTTTCAGCAACAAGAAGAATGATGAGTCCTGCAACAGATGGTATGGTTTGGCCCCCACAGAGCCCTGATCTCAACATCATGGAGTCAATCTGGGATTTCATGAAGAAGCACCTGAGATGGCCTAAATAATAAATCCACAGAAGAACATTCTTTCTCCAGGATGGTTACAACAGCCTACCTGCAAGTTACCATGAAAAACTGTGTTAAAGTGAACCGAGGAGAACTGCTGCGGTTTTAAAGGCAAAGCTGCTCACAGAAAATATTGATTTCATTTAGGTTTCTGCTGTTTACTCAACTTTGTAAGAAGTTAATTGATAAATTAAAACAATTTATAGCAATATTTTTGTAAGCATTCTCACTTTACTTTTAGTGCCTAAAACCTTTGCATAGTATTGTATATATATATATTATACACTTATGATTGGGTGTTTGGGTGTGAAGAAGAGCTCTTTTATTTTCACAGCATGGCATTTCTACTGACAAGGTTGTCTGGTACACCAGGGTTAGACCCAAACACACGACTCATACAATAGAAGATAAAAAGAAGATAATAATGGAACGCCTGCTGGCACAGGGAGCAGGGATCATACAGACTAAATACACAAGAGGAGTGAGGGTAATAAGACACAGGTGGAGGACATTAGGGGATGATGACGAGGACAGGAGTGGGAAACACACAAGGGCAGGAAGTGGGTCTGAAACGAGAGGAGAGTTAGCAACCAAAATAAAACAGGAAATGCAGAACTAAATGGGAAAGAAAAAAACAAAACATAAGCTAAAGACAAGATGAGTCATGACATCCACACAATGAATATCATAAAAGAAAAATGCAATCAACTTAATCCAATACTAAAAATACAAAAACAAATCTAAAGTAATCACACTAACATAACTACAAATGTATAGTGTCTTGAAATGAAAAGCTTCATTCATAAATTAAAAACTAACTAAAAAACAACCTAATTAAAAAAACACAAACATCCATTAGACAGAATCTAAGAATTCTTAGTCAGACAACTCTTATTCAAAGACTTTAATACCCTTTGTGTGTATCACACTTTCAGTTGTCAATCAACAGCATGTGAACAGCGATATTACAACTGACAACTTTTCTCTTGTTTTAAGCCATTTTCAGACATTGAATACGTAACATTGTTGGCTGAAGCTCGACTAAAAAGCCATAGTTAGCTCACTGACTATTCTTTTGTCTGTTATTCATTTCAGGCTATTAAACATTCAGGGCATCATTGTCTTACACCCAAACAGGCTCACTGATGACAGCTGTAATTACGCCTTCATTCAGCAATCCATGATAGCAGCTCTGAAAACGACAACAATTACTGTATTGAAATAGAGCCACCTGTGTTAGTGAGCCTTCTCTCACTGTCGCAATTTATCTCCATTTTTAATTTCCATGTTCAAATTATAGTGCGGCAGGCTATTTCAGGGATGACAGCAGGGTGAGGATGCAGCCGTACCGATCTGATGACTATAACCCATCCACATTTGGCTTTAATTATTTTTCAATAAGAAGAGTCTTTGAGTTTTACAGAACTGATGATACATTCATCTCTGACAGATTTGGGCTTATTTTTGATGGGTGAAACATTTTGAAGAGGCTGAATTGTTTTGGAAATTATATGTTTTAGAGTTGTCATCATTTGGATTCCACTTTCCGATAGAATTGAAGAGGCATTTTTTTGTTGCCAAAGAAACTGGAGACTCATGGAGATACAGAATAATGTTTTTATCATATTTTGTTTGTTCAGTGACAGAACAGTTGCCAGTTGATTCAGGCCAATTGTGGCTCAATGTCAGCAATGTTCTGGCACCATAGGACCAGTGTTTCCCTTGTATTCATTCTACTTTGTACCTTTCACATAGATGTCCTTTGAAGAATGAAGAGAGGGAGGATGATTCAAAGCAATTCCACAATAATGTAGGGTGTTATTTGTCAAAAGAATTTCTTCTTAATGCCCTTTAAATGATGGAGACCGGATCCGAAGTATCAAAGTTTAAGTTGAATTTATTTTCTTGTACAAGAAGGAGCGTTTCACAGTGCAACACACAAACAGGGTTACAGAGAAAAAGGCTCATCATGGAGCATTCACAGTTGGTTTATATACCTCACAAATGGGTGTCTCAGCTTTCTCCTGATGTTTACAGACACATGACACAGATAACGTCATTTTCTCAGTTCTCTAATCGGTGGCCAGCTGAAGATCCTTAAATCAAGATGACACCCTTCTGACCTGTCTCTGACCGTTATTCCCTCCTGACTTCCTCTAACGTAAGTACTGGCATCCTGTTGTTAGTCTTAGCTGCTGCGTTTGCTGTTTCTGCAACTTTGCTAATTTTACATCTTGTTAAAATTGAAACATCATTTGCTGCCTGTGATATCAGGAGACAATAAACAAGACTTTGTTTGTGTCAAGTCATTTTGCTGCCAGTTAGAATGGAAGAATTTATGAGTCACTCATCTAAAACCAATTTAGATGAGTTGCAACATTCAGGCCTGGCGATGAATAACAAGGCAACTCTGTAAAGGCTATACGTGTCATTAAATTAATTTTTGTACAAATGCCTGCTGTGCTCTAGCTTCAAAAGAGCACAGTGTGGGTGTCTTTGTAAACCTGAATTCACACAATCTATTTTTTTTTTGCCATAAAAAAAATTCCAAAACTTTTCCTTCTCCATCATTGAAAATTTCAGGATCTATGACTATGCAAATATTTTTAGTTTCAAAAGTTTAACTGCTGGACACAAGATGTCTTTTGAGTTTTCACATCCATACTGGACCACAGTTGGCTTCCAAGCTAGCTGTGATATCATTAAATCACACCTTAAACTCATGTGAGCACTAGGGATGTGCAGAGAGCCCAGTATTTATATTTGTATCTGTATTTGTTGAGGCAGCAAAATTATTTGTATCTGTATTTGTATTCGAATAAAAGTGGAAAGAGGCTTAAAAATCCTGTTTTTGTTTTTATGACACTTTCAATTTTAGGAAATTAAAGTGTTACAATAAGTGTTCATGAATAAACCTTACAAAGGAGGACCCCACACCTGGTCTTGAACTGGAGTCTCCCAGATCATAGACGACTACACTGATTACTGAGCTAAAACTTCACTCATCACCTCATTGCAGACAGACCTCTACCTGTTTATACACCCATAACACAGAGACAGCACACTATGTAACATGGGAGGAACTTCAAAGGCGATTATTGCTTTGCACTTTTCATTATTGCCTATTTTTTACAACCTAACTTTGTGGAAAGGAGAAGGAGAACAACAGGTTATGGAGAGTCCCTCGGGAGCACTTTGCTTGTGTCAGTAGCTCAGCTTTATCTCTGGGGAACACCCCCAACAAATAATTTTTAAAATATTTGTATGAAACAAATATTCATATAAAACCCACTATTTGTGCTTTGCTGAATATTGTATGTGTATTTGGCCACACCCCTAGTGAGCACAGATAATCTTTCCCTCTTCCTGAATAGACGAATGTGACAACAGCCTTCTAGTGACAAACTTGGTACGTATATTATGTCATTCTGCACACTAAAGCTCAAACATCCAAATGAAATAACAATAAGCAAACACATTTTCAATGGAAGGGGAACTTTAAGAATACTAACGTTTAAACTAACATAGAATGAGAAGATAAGAATGTGTGATTACTAGTTGTGTACATACAGTACATCTCAGTGTGATGACATGCTGTCTACAGTACATTTGTTCTGTTATCCATGGGAAGAAGAAAACATATTGTACATGATCCAAGATGGTGCATCACAACCATCAGGAGTAAAATGAACTGTCCTTGAGTAAGACATTCTTTAACAGCTCTGCAGCTGACCCCTGACCTGCTTGTAATTGGCAGCATCAATAATGGACTTGTGTTATGTGCTTTGTTAGTTGTCAGGAAAAATGAAAATAATTACATGGCCTTCAGTGACAAATAATTGAAAACTATTGATTTATTTCATTTCAAATGATTGAATCTGGAAGGACAGAATCAAGAGCAAGACAACCTTGGACTGTCATGTTTGGAGTTCATCAGGTTCATTGTATGATAACCTACTTTTAATATTGATTAAATATTAAGATTCACCTTTGGAAGGGTGATTGATTATTTTAATTTGGACTCTGGTAATATTTGATTGACTTGCAAATGGAAAATGAGCTACGTTTGCCATTTATTTTCTTGATTGTGACAAATAATGTTGATTAATACTTTGAAATTGGTTACTATGAAATATGATTTGATGGATTTGTTGCTTTGTTGCCTGGGGTATCTTGCTAAAATTCAAGCCTTAATTCATGTTATATTTGCAGGTAAACAATATGTCCCATCTGAAATAATACAGAAAAGTAATCGGGACTTCACTCTAATGTAAATTTAGGCCTAAATGCACTTTAAAAATAAAGTGAAAAGTTTTTGTCAGACCCTGCAGTCCCACGACTTTATATTTATACCTGCCATAAACTCAGGTTGCATTAAATTGAATCAGCAAGTATCTCAGAAATGTAAAAAGGTTTTGCTGCAAATGTTTCTCTCTCCACAGGGCTTACATTGGTGCTGACATTTAGGGATTAAATATGACAATTTTGATTTCTTGTCAGACTTTATTGCATTGAAACAGGTGTCACTTTTCAAATAGTTCAAATCTAATTAGGGAACTAAACTCTGAAAATGTCATGGTACATTTTCAACCAGAAGAATAGTCATCATTGTTAAATATTTTAGAGTTGCCAAAAAAACAAACTCAACTCAAGGTCCACTTTCTGGCCTTTTCTGGACCTTTCAATAGCAACTTACAGCCTTTGTCAGTGGATGGAGTTTGCTCAGTTGTAGGAGTATAAAGATTACAGATACAAGAGTCAGAGATTTGGCTACATCAATAAATATAAATGTTCTCTGAAGTCAAAGTGAGACACAACTTTGCATGTTGGTGTGTGCAACCTGCCCCTCTCCTGCTGCCTCGCTACGTTCCCCACCTGCTTCAAAACCATCCATCATTATGAAGGTCTTCAAGAAGAACTTCAACACAAGGTGAGTATTGCTAATGCTACTTCCAACAGACCTCGAGCTAGCTCCTCCCTGTTGAAGGCAAAACTGTTACTGAAGCCCCAAGCTGTTTTATTTACAGGGACATACTGCATTATTCATGGACCCCATTTCAGTAAAAAAAAAAAATGACATGAAAAAATAATAAGTAAAAAATATCACCTCTGAATCGCAGCTGAATTGAATCACACCAAAGCAGCTTTGTATCACAGTGTATCATATTGGTACAAATTGATCTGTATTGTTTTTGTGTCGGATTGTGGACGATGTATTTAGATTCTTATCAAATTGTCTGAGAGGGCGAGATTCACACCCCTACTCAGTTGTCATGGAGATTGCTTTGTTGTCATTGTGTAACCAAAGTGTGGCAAACAAGCAAACTCTGATGTGGTTGAAAGCACTGGAAAAAGTTGAGAGATGGACCTTGAGTTCAGATCTTTTTTGTCACACATTGATTGTTCACGCTCAACTGAAACTATTATGCATAATTATAAAATCTCTATATATTTGTAATACACTAAATAAATTAGGCATTGGTAGGTGTCTCACACAAAATTCAATAATTGGCTTATCTTGGACTTTCAGCTACTTAAAAATAAAAATGTCCCGACAGCTCTGATGGAGCTCAGGATTCATCCATAAGGGCTGCGTTATTACAAACAATTACATCCTATAAACGTGGAATCTGTGTGCAACAGCTGACCTCTTTATGTCCAGTCAATGGTGTAGATGTGCAGCAGAACATAGAACATTAATTACCGTCAGTTCCTGACAGATCCGGTGCTATTAGCGGGCGCAATCCATTCTTTGTGGATTTGGCTCTTAGAGTGGTGGCGTCTTACAACTGTCACAGTTTAAGCTTTTAATCACAGAGGGCATTTACAGCAAGAGATAGATCAAAACATAGCATCTGTTTTCTATGACATCTATAGAGGTCTAATGTTCTCATGACAAAGCAGCATTATCCATAATTAGGTCTTGATCTGCAAGCTCATGTACATTGTATGCTTCATTACCTCCACTGCAAAAGATAACCTGCTTATGTTGAGATTTTATCTCATATACAGGCTTCGCAAGCTTTTGTTTCTACTTTTCCGCACACTTGCTTAACTGTACTGACTGATTTTTTTTTTTTTTTTTTTTTTTTTTACAGTTTTATACAATAAACATCAAGTTGTTAAATATTATAAATCAAATTGTGAGTGCATCGGTCCTGCTGGAGCTCAGTGATTTATTTGTTGTTCCATCTGAAAGCACTGCAGCGATGAATAAACATCTCACCAAAACCACATTTTTTTTTTCAGTTTCCCATTTGTCACACAGTCCCGAGTGTTGCTTTAATTTATCCCAAGAGCTGCAACATGTTAATCACAAACATTGATCCTGCAAGCTGTGGAGTGAATAATGAAATGCCTTGAGGAGATAGTGAATAAGTCTGCAAGGGTGGGGATGGGGGGGTTTGTTTGCACTGTCCTTGTACGGACACACATGACATACACAATGATGTATGCAACAATGGGAAATGGGCAAACATGTAAATTCTTACAAAAACACACCTGTGAGGAAACAAAAGAAAGAACAAAAGTATTGAATATGAATGCAGGTAATTGAATGCCTCTACATGCACACACACCACAGGCAAAGGTAAATAAAAGAAAAGCAGTGAAAATTAACTTTCAGGAGGTGTTTACTCATTACTCATTGATCTGAGCTGGAAGCCAAATCGAATTTGTGCAACCTTGATAAAACACCACAGGGACATTATATTCTGTGTTTGTTAAACCTATGTTAATTCAAGGTTACATGTTTCTTTGTAAGTGATTCATATGAACTCAACTGGAGTTCAAACATGTGTTGCCACTTTGACCAGATACAAGGAACGATGCACTGAACTAAGAATAAAGTGAGTCTCATTTTACAGCCCAGGGTTTAATGATGTCAAAATAGTCAAGTAGCTCTTCTTTCAGCTTACTTCTTTACTCTTCCCGTTGAAAATGTCCATCCCCCAAAAAAACAACAGCATTATATGGTTCCTATTGTATGGTAAGATATTATACTAGTGCAAGAAGTCTTAGGAAGGAGGGTGAAGCATGTGACTTCAAAAACATTAGCTTCTTTTAACAATGAACGCAACCTTTCCCGACCCTTTACTTAATATTTTTAGTTACTTGAAACATTAGACTACAATTTTGGAAACTTTTTTACTATCTCTGCCCTGATGAAAAACCTATGAGGTTCAAACCGGTTTGCATTTTAACGTGTATGCCTGACAACATAAAGGCCTTTAATATAACTCCTTTTCTTGCTCCATTTAGGAGTGCCTAAAGAACATTTTCTTCTCTGAAACAGTTCATCCTCTTGGGATCGTCTCACTATGTGGCACAACAACAACATCTCCTTTGTGACTAGTGGCATGTCCCAGATGTTTTGCATCAGTGACTAATTACGAGTCACACCTATTTCCCATGTGTGATGTCAGTTCTGGTCCTCTAGCATCTTCCTACACACGCCATAATCTATTAAGTTTAAAGATTTATCATAACATTAACTTAACCAGACCTTCTCCCAGGAGGAAGTTGATCAGAAAACACTAAGACAGTAACAAATGTTCTATTTTGTCATTTAAGCTGGAGACAAACCTGAAGACTGGCTGACATGTAAAACAAAACTAACTTCAGGTTCTGCTTGGCTGTGTAGGTATTTGATTTTATGTTGTAGAGACATTCATTCTCTTTACAGCTCAATCTCACACCATAAACCTTTTTGCACGCCATTTTCCCCTTGTTTTGTTTATCTCTTGCTGGTGACACAGAAGTGACGTCATTGGTCGTCGATGTCAGTAGCAAAACTTGTTTTAAAAAGATCTTTATGAGAACTACTGGCAGTGACTATATGATTTTAACCATCAACCATGACTGACTCAGATTGGCACCGACCTGCTCCAACTCAGTCCGATCAGTCGCCACGCCCAAATCATATTCATAATCGGCTCAATAGTCATCATGTGTGTTCCCGCCTAATAACTGTATGTAGGATTTGTTGTCCCTTTAAAAGTACATAATTCAACAAGATATAACAATTAAAATTAAATTATCCTGCCAACTGGTCTCAAATATGGTATCTGTAAGATACCGGATGTGTGAGAGAAGACAGAGTTGGTGTTTATACTGAGCCATGGTATTTCATGGTTTTACTGTAATCCTCACTTAGCATAAAGCTAAAACTCTACCTCATTGTGTCCCCCTTGAGTTACCATACTGGAGCAGTGTTAGGTAAACTGCAGAAGCCAACACAAGTTGCACAAGTCAAAAAACATTACATTACATTACAGTGACCTCTGTCTTAATGTGTTTTTGTCTCCAGTGCTAATAATATAATTTCATTGTACCAGTCTGGCTTCAGGAAACAACACAGTACCATCACAGCATCCTTAAAGGTTGTTAATGATATAATTGAGTCACTGGATGACAAAAAAACCCCGTGCTGCTCTTTTTAATCAATCTTTTGAAGGCCTTTGCTACAATTGATCACCTTATCCTGAAGCAACGCCTGCTCAATGTTGGGTTGTCTGAGCAGGCTGTCGGCTGGTTTGAAAATGACCTCTCTGAAAAGACACAATGTGTTAAATATTATGGCACTTCCTCCAGTGTAATGTTGCATCAGGGGTCCCCTGAAGTTCTGTTTTGGGTCCACTTTTGTGTACTAGCTATGCGAACAACCTGGGTCAAAATGTTCCTGATGCACAGTTTCGTTTTTATGCTGACGATACTGTCATCTACTGCTGTGATGCCACCCTTGTTCAATCACTTGAGTATTTGCAGTCTGCCTTTGGTATTGTAGAGTCATGATTGTTTGATCCGAAACTTGTGTTAAATGCTACAAAAACCAAATTGATGTTGTTTTCTAATGCCAGAAAGACTTCAGCTTCTCTTCCTAACATTGTAACCTTGCAGGGCAGTCAGATTGAATTAGTGTCACAGTACAAGTATCTAGGTGTTTTAGTTGATGATCGTTTAACCTTTAAATTTCACATTGAAAACTTAGTAAAGAAACTGAAGCTCAAGCGATGTTTTTATTTTAGAAACAAATCCTGCTTTTCCTGTGTTTCCACGAAAAAAATTGGTTGAGGCTATGTTCCTTCCCTTGCTTGACTATGGTGATCTGCTGTTCATGCATGCCACTGCCCAGTGCTTGCACTGGCTGGATACTGGTTACCACAGCGCTCTGAGGTTTGTCACAGGCTGCAAAGTTCTCACTCGCAATTGCACCCTATATGCTAGAGTTCAGTGGCCTTCACTGGCCTGACACAGACTCACTCACTGGTACATATTTATCCATAAGTCAGCCTCAGTCTGCTCCCCTCTTACCTTTGTGGGTATGTCTCACTCAAAGCTAGTAATTCTAGTTTGCCAAATTCAGTATGAACCTTAGGGATGGACAGTAAGAGGGTGTCATTTGAGTGCAAACAGGCCTTTATGTTCTCTGCCCCTGCAGCCTGGAACCACTTGCAGACAGATTGGCAGCTAGATGAGCTGATCCTGATTAGGGCATTTGAAAATGTAGTGAAGGGTGTAGAAGCAAATTCAATTGGAATTTGTAATTGCTTGATTGGCTAGATCCATTCACTCCATCCATTTAGATGTTCCTGTGACTGACCAGCACCTAATTGAAAATATTGGCTGTGCATGGGGAGTTCTGTTCACTTGAAGAAAATATTTCCATCTCATTACAGATAATCCCAATTTAAAGACCTTTTACATTTCACTCTTGTCAACTGAGAAACTTATGATGTTGAAATTTCTGATAAGCAATTTGATTGAATACAGTGCAGTGGGAGAACAGGTTGTTTTTAAAGCCAGGAGTGTAATCATTTCTTGGTGATAGAAAAAGTTCAGCTCTGTTCTCTGGGATTTGCTGAAACATTTCCAGGAAGTGCAGGAGACCAAAACATTTAACAGCATTTCATCTTAAAACAGGCCCCTGCAAAGCACTGAATACCACAGATTGATGTAACAGTACAGGAGTAAGAGAGATTAGATTTTTCCTTCAACTTTCTCTCAAACTGAGCATGACCCCTGATATTTGACTGCAGAGAAACCAATTTCAGATAGTCCACATAAAGTCCCTCGCATTTAACTGGGTTTAATTGGGTCATTTGATGAATGTTGGCAGGTTTTGGCAGGGTAATGTATTTACTGAAGCCTGTAAGCCCACAAGTGTTTAAAGGAAATTTATTGGTATTTCACCACACCTTTGTTTATCAGTCATCCTCCACAGGAACCTTGATTTATTCCTTCAAGGATATGATGGAAAGTGTGAAATTATATATGTATATATATATATATATATATATATATATATATATATATATATATATATATATATATATACAAATATCAAGACTGACATACTATAAACATAAAAATTATACACACAGTAACATACTGTGTGTATCATGGCTCAGCTGTCCATGGTGCTCTCAGACACTAGTGAGGGGAATGTTTTGGTCAGTGAGAACGATAAGTCCAGTACAGTCTGTCCAGTTTAAAAGGTCTGTCCATACGTGTACTGAGCACTTAAAATAATTAGGTTTACGTACAGCAATGACTAGAGTAAACAACTGTGGTACTGTTTAAAATAAGAACTACACGGTTTAAGTTAGGGAAAGATTGTGATCATGGTTAAAATAAAACAGCACTGACTGTCATTAGGAAACCTTTCATGAGGTTTTGTGGCGCTAATAACAACTTCACACTACTTTATTTGCTTCTGACAGGCAAAGAGTCAAAGCTGCACATAATGTAGCAAGAAATGAGAAAATTCACACCTGTAGCCACAAGCTCAATAAGCCTCAAACACCTTATGTATCTTTTCTGTGGACCATGGGTGTGAAAATAAAATTAAAATCCAAATCTCCCTGTGAGAAGGTGAGGTTTGATGAAATAATTTTTTTTTTAGAAATAAATCTGAACTAGTGATGCTCTGAAAGTTAAAGTCTATACATGTAAATTACATTAACTGCTATATTTACATTGGTTTTCCCTGGTGACGCAAGTCAGCATGTTAGTGTTGAGCAAACAGACTTTATCAGAGAGTACATCAAGAGGGAGAGAAATCAATAAAAGGAAACTGTTTCTTTAACCATGTCTGGCTCTAATCAGCTTCCTCCACATGGTAGAATTCCAATTTCACCCTCCAGTCCAATTTCCTTTCTTTATTTATTTCTGTCTCCATTTCTTAATTGTCTCTCTTTTGTTGTTATTTTTAGATTTGAAGCAACTCATGGGACTCCCTCACAAACTAAAAAACTCACACCTTGTCCACTAGGGGGAGCTGTCACTATCGATCAGGCTGCACCACCTTTAGAAATGTAACACGTAGACATGTCTATGTCACAGTCTATAGGAAGAGAAAGTAACAACTGTAGTTTTCTTTTTGGGTATTTGGGATTTTACAACTCATATTTTATAATTGTATTGTTTCAAAACATATAAAATTGGGTTGGACAATTTTTGGACTGTGGAAACAGCAATTGACGAAACAGTCTGAACTCATTAAGGTCCATTTACTGGCTTGCTCAAGAAGCAATTAAGAAACGTTGAGCTTGGCAGTTCATTCTTAATAGTACATGAATACAGTCCATTCAAAAAGTGTCCAGTGTAGGAAATAACTCGTAGCGTAGCGACCAGGTTGCAATGCTATGCACAGTGTATACAACGCAATGCAATGACTGTAGTTGCCATGGAGTCGTCATTTCAGGAGAGCCCTGTTTCTTGTTCCTTTTGGTCAGGGACAACGCCTATAAATGTTTTTGGTTTGTTCTGTGGACGTTTGTGTACACTGTTAAAATAATTCATGAAAATCTACTTGTGTGATGCATTGAGAAAGGAAAAGGAAGTTGGACGAAGACTTCTGAATATCAATCTGTGCTGAACAGGTCAGGTTTTTGATATATGATGAATCATCAATGATCCCATCCAAAGATGGCGAGCCACTGTATCAGGACAGAGAATTTGAACTCCTTTGGATGGACTGTGAATTTTAGTGATCCTGCTTGAGCAGTAGGACAGACTTGTACTTCACTGTTCTTCTGCATATCTCGTATTTCAATTCTGAGATGTTACATGAAACAAAAAACTCAATCCAGGCTTCTGAGTTAAAGACATCTTTACATGTGCATGGGAAGCAGTACGTTAATTCGAGCTTTAAAGAATGAATGCATGATCTGTCATTTATATACAATATTTGTGTGACCTTTTCACCACTCCTGTGTGACATCACTTCTTAGATTTGGGTCATCATGCGTATCATGTACTCCGAAATAACCTTTTTTCGATTCCCCTTTCATAACTGATGAGACACTAATTTTGCTTACACAAGACAAAGCACATGATCTCATGAGACATCTACTTAAGACAAAACAATGTGATTACAGCATAAAAAGGTCATAGATCATCAAATTGGTGATTAAATGAATTACTTCAGTTACATAAGTGTTTAACAAGCATGATACATTACAGTCTAACAATTCTGTTTATGATGTATAGGTCAGAACACCACAGAGACTGGGTCAAATCTCCTGGGGGTGTTTTGATTCTTGTTTTCTGTATTTTGGGCACACTCTCAGTTTTTAGTTGCTTTACTGTGGGTGCAAGTGTGCATTAACCAGTTAAGTGGTGACAGATTGTGATGCACTTGCCAGTATATTGTAGTATACTGAACCTACTGCATAGAAATATTGAATGGGCAATTACATAAGCCAATAGCTATTCAAGTTAAATATCCTTAGAAACAAAATAATTGCATGGAAACACAGACCATATATAACATTCTGCTGCTTTTTTCTGAGATTTCCATAACTGGTGTTTCTCATAAGCCCCCCAACAGTTTTCTCAGAGGGAGACAATTTGCCTGCCCCCCCGCACACACACTTATCAGAGCAATGTTCCTACTGTTATCGAGTCGAAGCATATTGAGCTGCGACAGCTCATTAAAAGGGGAAACTGGCTTTTATCCACAGCTGGAGCTCATTCATCAACAAGATATTGATCGCAGTACAAACTTGGGTGACATGTTAACCACCTGTGTCAGTATGAAGGGGTCCAGGTGAAAGACATGCTCGTGGATCCTAATTGAAAAAGGAATTGAGAAAAAAAGAGGGGAAGGACAGAGAGGAAGAGGGATGGGTCTTGTCTCCACATTTCAGTTTTATTTTTCACTGACTTTAAAGACTCGAGGACAAAATATTCATTGTGTTGAGACTTATAATAGTTACAGTAAGAAGAGAAACTTTAGTTCTTTCAAATGTTATAAGCTTCACTTCTGTGCAATGTGTTCTTTAGTGATTAGAGCTATTCTTTAGTGAGCTTTATATATATATAATATTGTGTTATCAATGTGAGTGGAAAACATTGTCGAAGCTCTGACTTATTCAGTTTCTTCCTGTTAACATTGAGCCATAGTGCGGCAGCCTTTACTGCTGTCGTCTGAGTTCTTGATGGCTCAACTTTTTCAACTTGCCACCACAACTCACCGTGTCACCATGGCAACCACAGAAGCTACAGCAAGGGAGACGATATAGGAGCTGATTTTACTGGTTTGGCTGGGAGTTTCCCGAACTCTTCACTGCTTCACCAGCAGAGGACAGATAGATCAGTGAAGAGACACGGTATTGGAGCAACATCATCTTCCATCCGGTTTGAGACAATAAACAACATTTATGATAGTAGTTAGCAAAATCTACTATGTAATGCTCACCATTTCCTCTATTTTAAGTTGCAACCTGCTCTATTTTGCAACGTGATTGTATTAGGTGGATAGCAGCAGCCTGTGGTGTAGAGGCTGGTAGGGTTGGAGGTAGTCCAGAGCCAATGTGTCCTGCTGCCACTGATTCAAAACACAGAACAGTGATATTGCCAGGCGGTGACCACAACGGCAACCACTTGCTGTCTGAAAGCACCTTCATAGAAGCAGTTGGCCTTTAAGTGAGTAAATAGCCAAGCTGAGCTGTTGAATGGAGTGTATTTGCTTTTCAGTTGAGTAACTGTAAAGACCAATTCATGGTTTCTTAATTCCACGGACAGCTGCAGACTTGCACGTGGACCATGCACATGGTTTCATACATACTACAATTCTTATGTGAAATAAGTTTGACTAAAATGACAAAAACATACTGGTTTTGGCTGGTCTAGATTGTTCAATATAATCTGGTGGCTAAAAAAAGATGTTACAGTTTTCACTGACTAAAACTATACTAAAATAGTTATGGTTTAAATGCCCAGACTTTTAGTCAACTAAATATGATAAAAACTAACAAGGATATTTGTAATAGTTTATTAATAATCAAACAGTTGCTTCAATTTCTGCACGGACCTGGACAAATGAAATGATTTAAGGCAGTAATTTTGTTTCATAGCAAAGCCATGGGAGCCATGAATGGGATATAGTGAAGCTTTTGGTATTTATGTTTCCAAAGTCTTTTCAGAGGAGCCCCGGTGGGACATCTGGATGGAGCCATATTAATCTCATTTACTGATTCTGCTACCGCAGTGCCGACAGGATCACTGAATGCCAGTGCTGGAAATACGCCGGCTACTTCTGAGAATGAAATGTTGTTGTCATAGTAACACAAATATACAGCATTTCATTTCATTTTTATGTTACACTTGAACAAGACTAGTTAAAGCTTTATTCACAAGTACATGCAGATAAAGCCACACACCCACACAAGCTCTGGCCTCATTTCTTAGAATATTTAACACTTGTTCTCCCTGCTGCTTCTAACGTCAACCTGTTCTCACTCCCAACTCCTCACATATTGATGCTTGGTCAGGACCCGTGGCATCACTTTTTAACGCACTGGGTACCCCTTTAGCATAATTTTTTAACATGCAGGGTAGTCTGATAGACTTCTGTTGAGCTCCCACAACTTCTGAAATAGACGCCATGAGGCGGATGACGTCTATATAAAGGTGACAAATTTCAGCCTGGTCGCCAGAATAAAATGTTGGCATTGTATGTTTCTGTTGAATATCTACATTTCAACACCTGTAATACGGAGCATATTAACATTTCAACAATACGTATCATATCAACATTTCTGAAGTGACATACTACACATGACATCTATATAAGCTGACTTTCTTATTAGGAGGTGGATGGCTTGTAATGTAGTTGGCAGAAAGCTGGAAATCAGCACAGCACAGTAACAAAAAAAAGAGAGGAAGAAATACTCATAAACACTCATAATAATATGACACTTAGGACACGGGTAAATTATGAACATCCCTGCTGTCAAGTAAAGACGGCAAAACTATAGTTTTGCTGATTTTCCCCAAGAGGAATAATGAGCACCTGCTATCAAATCATGCTAACAGTGCAGCAGCAGCCTTAATAATGCCTTTAATGGCACTAAAGTGTCATTTTAACTCCTACTTTGTCAGCACAATGTCTCCCTTAATAGACCATACTTGTTATCTTTATCCACTCTAGTATATTATTTCAGCGATCTACAGTAATTTTTAAAACCATGGTGTCCTCTGGTGAAATAACGCATACTTTATTGTATCTATTATAACTTAATCTAACTCTATATTAAACCCCTCAGATCACAACATTAACACTGATGTGTCCAATAATAGCTGAAGAAAGATTTTCACTGGAACGCAGAATTGACTTTCTTTCCCGCTCTGACTTTGGCAGCTTTTGCCTGAAGTGTTTTGTTTTTTTTTAAATAATTTTTTACTTTTCATAAACTCATGCTGCACTGCAAACTCCTACTGTAAGAAAATGAAGACTTTCATTCCAACATGAGAGGAACAAAGACCTAACTTCTGATTTCCATTCCTCACCCAGCTTCTTTATAAATTTTCATCACTTTGTTGGTCTCAACTTGTAGCTTCCTCTGATTTACTCATTTGTGAGAAGACATGCCAAAGATATTTCACACATATCAAAGAAACTGAATGATTTTACACTAACTGCTGCCAAAAAGCATGAAGCAGATAGAAGGGAATAATGTATTACATGTAATCATCATATCTATTTCAAACTGTAGAGGCTTTGCAGTATAGATTAGACACTGTACAGATTGTCTGATGCACAAATTAGTTGTCCGAATACTCCCTCCAGCCTGTACTTCCACATCATACTTGTTAAAGTTGTATACTGGTACACGATTGGCTACATACTAGTTGTGATGTCACAAATTATGCTCATAGGTACATGTCTTAAACTCAGATGTCTCAGATTTTGAATGATTGCAGAGAAACTTCCCTCCTTTATCAGATAAATGTGAAAACAGCCTTCTAGTGTCAAACTCTGCACACACATCATTCTGCACAGTGAAGCTCAAACATCCAACTAAACCGACAGGAAGTGGCGATGACACGTTATTCTGCACAAATGACAAATAAAATTGAACTTGAGTTTGTTTACAACCATTAAGGAAATATAAAACTGAATTTTCTTGTTTTCAAGAATGTGTTGTGGACATTTTTGCATCTATTCAATAGTTTGTTCTAGAGGCAGATAGTAAACGTGTAGAGGAAGAGCGACCAGGGTGACAGAAGTGAACCAGACCACCAGCCCACTGGGGAATATTAATTTCTTCTTTTTTGTTTGTAAAGATAAAGCTTAACTTTTACGTTTATTGATGTTTCACAACTTGTATTACTCCAGGATTATTTAACTACTACTAATTACTACTTCACTACTACTGCTGCTACTACTACTTAATTTTCACAATCATAAAGTATCTTATAATTTCCATTCTTCTGTCTGTGCAGTGAGATTTGAAATCTAACCCTGGATTTTTGCCTTCTAACAAGACCTGGCATGAAGATAAGCGAGAAAGCAGGTAGATAAAGTGTTTATGCGGAGGTTTGTTATTCTGAAGAACAAATTATATCAAATCATGAACAAGGTCAATACTTTACTAATGAAAATGAAAAGTTAACTTATGTCACAGATGGAGTCGTGATAACTTTGAGAAAGGCGAGCATTGTCTGCTTTTAGGCTTACTCTTTTGACGTAGGTTATAAATCACTATGTTTTAGTTTTACGACACCATGAAGACACCATGAAGCCTTCAGTCTCCTTCAATGGAATAATCTTTTCAAACTTTTTCCTTTTGTTATTCATCACAAAATTTTTGAAACTTTGAAAAGGCTCCAAGCTTGGTTACGAAGCTTGGAAAGTTTTGGCCTCTATTGTTAAAATAATCCTCAAGGACCTCCTGTTTTATTAGTTAATAACACTGAGAGGGAGATGAAAGAGAGGAGAGAGGGAGGTGGATAATAATTCATCCAAAAGCTCTTTGTCTTCTGTTATCAGTCGGGTGCAGGATCCAAAAACTGTACATTTACCTTTAAGATTACTTTCATATAAAGTGGAGAGTAGAGGGATGTGTTTTATTGTATTTTTTTTGTTAATTTTGAATAATGATATCCTTAATTTGATAGATAGATGGTCCCCTTTCCTTCAAAGTTTGTTGCATTTTTAAGCAGTTGCAGACAGCTTCTATCTTATTCTCATGAAAAACTGAACATGAAAGCGGATTATAAAATGTAAAAAAAAACAAAAACATGTACAAATATATTATGTATGTAGGTTCTTACAACACCAAGGTCCATTCACTCTTTAACCTGTTTAATACACTTTAATAGAAATCTTTTACATTCAGTTTTTCTTCATCTGAAGGTTTCTTCCAGATATGCGCAAAATAATAGCTACAAGTTGCTTTACCATCTCATCCATATTTGGCGGATTGTCACTTTAAATTTGAATAAAATTATAATCAGGCTGAATATATTCTGTGTATATACAAATTCTTTACCTGCTTTTTTCTGTTATTCTTTAACTTGCAAGGATCACAATAATATTTGTGACTTTGTACAGTTCCCTTCTCATTCTTCTATTTGGTGGAAAAAAACAATTATTGCTCTTTATCTTTAACTTTTTAACTTATACTGCACCGCTTAACATTATTCCCTGGCACTTGATAACCAGTCACAACCTGGATACTGATGATGAATCACTTTTGCAAAGTAACACAAGACCAGAAAGAAAGATATATGACACAGGTTCTCACACAGGTTGCAGAGCTGAATTACTAAGCAGCAACTGTATGTCTGCCTTCCAATTAACAGTAGAAACTGTTCCAAAAAGGCAAAGCTTTGTGTCTTCTTCTTGCTTGTTTTTTATTGTAACAGATAACATTGTGGTCATTTTTGTTGGAGTCTTTTAATTAAACTTTCTCCGGAACAGAGCAATAGCTCATCAGAAGTAAATGCTGCTCAGTGGGAACGTCTGAACTTTAGAAAAGTTAACCTTTTCAGAGAAGCAGCGGGTCAGCAGGGTACTGTTGTTATGTTGAGCTTATGAACTCATTAAGTTAATTTAAGACTGTTGAAGCTCAACCCCTAATGTTAATTACTGGTCTTTGAATGAAAAACCTTGATGACATTCTCATTGGTGTGTGGGTGAGGAGAAGCTAATGAAGGACGACAAAAAAAAAAAAAAGTAAGACTAAGAAGTGAGTGGTGTTATATCAGAGATAGAGATAGATATGGACATGGACACATTTGAATACAACTCTAAAATGAAAAATGGATCCACAAAATAATTTTATGATCATAACAGGTAGTAATTATGAAAATAGAAATGACAGTTTTTCATTATGTACAAGTTTACAAGGGAACCCTTTTAGTAAAAAAGCCAACATAAGTTTCCTGAAAGCACATTTTCATCAACAGAAATCCAGAATAAAAGGCTGCTCAGTGAATGATAACAGGAAAGGGATTAGATATGTGATCTGAACACATCACACTTGTGATCTGACAGAGTGATGCAGGGTCTCGAGTCACCCTGAAGGAGTTTCTTAGTTTGCAACAGGACTGCATACTAACACAGGAATTAAACTGAAAGTGAAATAAAATATTAAAAAAACAAAACAAAACAAAAAAACCCTGTATATTTTGCACTTACAGTAATTCTGACTGATTACAAACTCCAAAAAGTTACCTCTCAGAACAATCGAGGATTCTGTAATCAAAAGGGTTCAAGAACAGAAATTATTTGACACTGGGTATGTCATTTTCGGTCCTGAGGCGAGTTAAATGAAGCATGAAACTGCAACCGCACAGCCTATTTCTTGCTTGAGATTTACTCTGACGCTGATATCGGCGGATAGTGAGGGACTGCCATGTTTATCAGTTTGAAAATGAGATTTCAAGTTAGATAACAAACTCTATGTGTTGAAATATTAATACAAGAGAAATCTGTTAAATGCGGAGTATATGCTAAAACAAAACAACTTCCTTTTAAAAAAGAGAAAAGAAAGCACATTATGCAAACATTACATGAGACTTTTTCACACTTGAAGCTTCAGATGCAGAGATGTTATTATTATCTGAAGTCACAGTAAAATGGAGATATGAGACCAAACCCTGCAGACATTTATCTTCTAATGTGCAGCAATTTGTCCTGAGATTTATTTCAGAATATTTTAACATCAATGAGTCACCATAATTTCGGAAGGCATCATTTTCATAAAGCAGGGGCAGAAATACGTCTCCGACCAAGGAAGTAGGGAGTTATAGACTGAGCAGAAGCATAAAAAAAATCTAGTGGCCACTCAATGAGCTCACATATTAATAAGAGGCATTAATAACATCAATACAATAATAAAAAAAGAAAAATCCTCGACTACAGCAGGAGTGGACTAAACTTTATAAACCTTTCAGACATGCAAAGACACACTGAGAAGCTCCAATTTAGTTTCAGACACAAAAAACAAACAGATTTAACAGGTGCAATTTAGATTCATGTAGCACTGATTTTCTACAATACAGAAGGTGCAATATTGACTCTGTATACTGTGTCTACTGTAGTACTTTAGCCTATATTACACTGTATATTTTCAGACTGAATAATCTGGACCGGGATCGCTATCACTTCACCTCACCTGGCGTCATTCAGCCACCCACTAGTCACCACAGTTAGCAAGGCTGTTGTCAGATTTGGTTGAAAAAGTAAAATGTCTCGCAGCACTTCACCAAAAAGCACAGCATGAAAAGCTTTTGCTCCAAGGGTGACGGCCACCATGAAGCCGCGAGGGACTCTTCAGCAGACAAACGTTAACACCAAACTCCATTGAAAAAAATATGACTATTTAACACAACGATGATTGGTGATGGATCGCTTGTTATTTAGTCATTTAAGTTTAAGTCTTCCATGCTACTTTGACCTCATCTGGCTTTTTTGCGGTAGCTGAAGCCAATGTGGAAGTACATTAAAGTGCAATCCACTAGGTACTGGCTCCAGTTGACTCCCATTCAAAAAGCATTGTCGGCTTGTTTACAGAGCTACATGTTTGGTCATGGCAATTCTGCTCTTACTACACAGGTGGGCAGAAGTGCTCTGATTGGTGGTTTCAACATCTGGCCCCGACACATCATAATAATATATGATAATGTATTTTTTCTGATCCCACCCCTATGCAAGTGTGCC
Organism: Thunnus thynnus; assembly: GCF_963924715.1. Lineage (NCBI taxonomy): Eukaryota > Metazoa > Chordata > Actinopteri > Scombriformes > Scombridae > Thunnus > Thunnus thynnus. The sequence goes on along the minus strand of NC_089522.1, from coordinate 30,725,819 downwards.
ACAGGTGCCCCCGGCAATCTGCACACTGTGTCATTGAGGTAGAGCAGGTCTGTCTGCAGCCCCTACAGGACAATAAGGGAATAAACATTGACAAGAACTGCAGTTGAGAGTGAATTTCAAATTGGGAGAAAATACGGGATAAAATATTTTGATCTCCCTGAAATTTGCAGTGAATATTCATGGTTCCCAGAGGAGGAATCCTAATGTCTTACCTAACTCCTTATGGTGACAGATTGACTTTTCCTCTAGTGCGAGCATCGTGTCAAAAGTTCCATTTGTACATAAGAAATATCAAAAATGAACAGGCAAGCTGTCATGGGATTTACTCAGCACATTCATGCTCCAGAGAGGATGAACCCTTTCTAGATTTTCCATGACATTTATTTAGCATCTTTAAGCTCACATGTGGAAAAACATTGATATTAATGACTCATTTGCCTTTTCTGTTACACCACCCACACGACAAGCTTGACATTTTTAGACCTTCCTACTATATTGGTAAGGGTCTAAATATAACAAGACCATCATGTTATGTTCTGCCCAACACTTTTGTATTTTGATGTTGTCATAAACACCGCAGTTACAAGCAGGGCTTCAGATTACATCTCTTATCTCTTCTTCTTCTTCATTTCCCCTCTGCTTTTTTTTACTAAACTCATCATGTCTCCTCTCGTCTCCTCACAATTTCCTGCTATCAACCTGTCAATCAGTGAAATCAGGTTAATCCTTCAGAGTTCTTGGTGCATCAAACTAATCCCTTGTTTCAGTGGCAGCCCCTACAGTGATGCAGACCCGGTTGACTCTTGCCCCGTTAGAATTTAATTAAAATGGCCTCGCACACTCACACCTGCAGTATACAATATACATGCCAACCTTGTGTCACTAGTCACTGTATGCATTCACAGCCACACAGCGGTAACCGCAATGAAGCGTAGACACACTGTATACCCACAGTTATTCATGTGTGGATATGTCCTTGACTTTATAGGAATAGGTCTTGAATACCAAAAGCTTTCTCAAGTGTTCAGACGTAGCAGCAGAATTTAAATCACTGATGTTGCTGAGTGAGGAGGGGGTGTGGGGGGGGGCAGCACTCTGCCTTTTGTTTTTGCCAGCACAGACAGGCAAAACAAATTCAGGAAACAGTCGGAGCAGTGCTTGCATTGATTGTTATAATCAGTAACTAGAGGCTTCTGGTCTCTCAGCTGTCTCTCTCTCTTGCTTGCTTGCTCACTTTCTCTCTCTCTCTCACCAAAATAATCTGTTAGCTATTGCATCCAAATAACGATTCAGCGAGCCAAGTAATTCACAAAAAGCTCCAGCATAATATTTCCATGATAATTTTAGGGAGGTTTAGCTTCCCCCTAGTCTATTATTAGTACTGCCTATGCCTGTAAGCATGCAATTTCCTCACAAGTGCAGAATAATAAAGAAAGATACTACTGGTTCATGAGGGTTCATCTTGCTTTTTTAGGGTTAGGACCTGGATTTTCTGCTATAATAGGACAACTGGGATTAAAGTACTTTCATTTGAAGATTTCTCATTGAAATGTGGGAATGGATCAGGTCTAACTTGTAGCAGGGAGCTCTGTTAATCACTTAAACCTTATGTAACCAAATTAGTGAGGATATTAGCCTGTAAATACTTTATATCTCCTATTCTGACACTTTTATATCTGCTTGCTCCAACATGAACACTGTAGGTAATTTTTTTTCAGTGTTTCAAAATTAAAATTTGACTTGTGTTGTGCATCATTTTGTTCATGATATTCCTATTAAACCTGATTGTAATATTGTTCCATATTTTATACCTTTTCTGCAGACAGCTGTATGATATGTCCATTTACACCCATATAACTCAAAAAGCCCTTATGGTTCAGGTACATGTGAGTATACCATTTATTCTATGGGACCAACTTTTTTTTTCTCCAAATCCCAGAATTAAATGATTAAATATGTTGTTGGTACATTCACTCCAGAATGACACATACAAGTGTTTTCTGTGTTGCCCCAATCTGCAGGACAACATAATTTGTCCTCCAAAACTGTTGCAAATCACTGTTGAAAAATAGGACAAGAAACTGATTTTACCATCAACCATCATGTCTGTGTTTGAGGATGCAGTCATCCTTTATTCTCATGCTGCTCACTCGCTTAAAACAACTTGAAGCATTTATCATTATACTTTGCATTTTATTATAGGAGATAAATATCGTACACATCACTGTGTACTAAATGAAAAAGCAGGCTGGTCCTCTCTAGCTGCAAAAGCTGCCTCAGTATATCACTTCTCCTCTCAATCTCAAAACCAGAGCAGATCTCAGGACTGTTTAACTGTAGTTACCCCGTGGGTAAAAACGGAACTCGGGACGACTGGTTTTCACTATTTTACACCTGATGTGCTTTTGTTGTTCCTGGCTATGGTTGTTTTCTTTCTCTATGCTGTATTCAGGTCTCTACTGCAAAAGAGATCTTGATTTTTAATGAGATTACCTGATTAAATAAAAAGTTATATATATACACACACATTGTATGATGTGACAATACTACAGTTTAGGTTTAGGAAAAGACCATGGTTTGGGTTAAAATCAAACAGCAACTACCACAGTTTGAGGCTGAAGCCAATGTGGAAGTAATTCAAAGTGTAATCCCACAGACCTCTAGATGCTGACTACAAATGACTCCTGTTCAAAAAGACTCAAACTTCTCTCTAGATATACTAAATCAGTCGTTATGGTCTCAATCGCTAAATTTGGGCCTTCTAATGAATGTGCTGATGGTCATTTTGGAAATCATTGCTCCATTAATAAGATTTGAAGACTTACAGTAGCTTTGATGTTTTCCATGTGGCGTTGAACGACAGCTGTGATTGACAGTTTGCTCTCTCCGGCTCCAGGACTCGCTCTGAGTTGGACTATTGTCGCAATATTTCAGGAAGTTTAATGTTACTTGATCGTGATACCTGCCCAGTTAGCACAAGCGTTCACCGCTCGGTGTTCCCAGTAAGCTTGAGTTCACGTCGGTCTGAGGTACCGTGGTGCGTCTCACAGCATGCAAGGTAACAACCTGCACTCCTTACCTGGAAGGTCGTGGTTTGGAAATGGGAAATGGTGTTTAGTCGATCCTTCCATTCAACCAACCCAACCTCCCTTCTATGCAGACTTTGTTGCTACACCGTATGTTGATATCATCTGATTTCCTCCTTTGATCCAGCTATAATTAGTATAGCTACCAGAGGGCTTTTGTCACTTGAATATAAATATATATTGTTTTGGGACACTTGCATAAAGGACTGAGCCTGCTGTTGTTTTTTGGGGGAAAGTCTCCTGAGAAGCTCCGGCTGTGCACAGGTTGGTAGCGGAGACATTAGGCGGTGTTGAAATGTAGTTTCCATCTATTTCTTTCCAACATGTTTTTGTTGAAACATGGTAATTTTCTTGTTAGCTCTTTTCAGAGAACCAAACATACCGGCAAACAAGATGCAAGAGGCTCAGCAGTAAAGAAGCTGATTAAATTTAGTCACAATTTAATCTGGTATAGTAGAAAATTGAGGAAACAAGGTCTGAAATTGATCAGGGTTAGAGTAATGAATATAGTCACAAAGGGTCCTCATGTTTATGGTAATAATATAGTGTATTTGTGTATGATTGTTCATGCATGATTATTGTGTGTTTGTGTCTTCATTTTCTGGGAGCTTCTTGGCAGATTGTCGATGCATGTCAGTTTATCAGTGTTTGTGCAATCAGGCAGGCATGCACTGTCCCCTAGTATGTGTATGTATGTGTGTTAAGGTGTGTGTTTCCACATGCGTGAGCACATGTCCGTCTCCATGAGGAAGATAAAGTGGCGCCAGCCTCTGCCTGCATTCATTGGGAACAAAAGGGGAATTTCATGTCCTGATGCACTCCATCTCCATCTTTTCTGTTGTGTTTACTCTTTAAGAAAAAGGAAAGGAAATTAATTCTGGACACATTGACTGAAGAGAGACAGATAAACACAGCCATCTAATTACAAAATACAACCACAGATTTTTTTTTTCTTTCATTTTAAGACACACGAGGTATTAAGATGAAAGGAAAAGAAAATCATCTTCGTTCATCCTTTCATTTGTTTGGTCCCCGGAGCCAAATTATAGCAACCGGTAGTGAGACAATCCACTTATGTTATCTAACAAACTATTACATATTACTTTAAAACACAAGCTTTGTATAATATTCACATTTAAACCTGCATTATTTGATATTTTGTCCACTTGGGGGCAATACAGCAAGCCGTAAACACATAACTGACATATTAGTGTGCACTAAATATAAAATACAACCAGCAGCTGGCTAATTAGCTTAGCATAAAGATGGGAAACAGTCATCCTGGCTTTATTTAAAAAGGTAACAAAATCATCCTACCAGCACCTCTAAAGCTCATTCATTAGCGCGTTGTATCTAATTTGAGTAACCTGCATAAAAACCAAAGTTTAAAAATGAAAATGTTTTAAGGGGAGTTGTGGCCGGAACCTCCTGGAGTCTCCTGTTCTCCTCTGGTTCCAGACTTTGTGCCGGGTCAGCTGGCTGCTGGCTGTAACTTTATATTAAGTGTACAACATTAATCTTCTCATGTAACTCTTAGCTGGACAGAGAATAAGAGTCTTTCCCACAATGTCCTTTAATGTACGTGGTTGAATTCAGGGAAGTGAGGACAATCTGAAAGTGATGATCCTTTGTTCAATCTCCTGCCTCCTGGTACTCTGAAGAGGAATTTAATCTTTTTTTATCCGAAAAATGTGGATTAAATTCTTTTGATTATTTTCAAATGTAATAACCTTGTACAGAACACACATGATATTACCTATGCTAGTCCCATTCCTGTTGTATAAATGTCCCTTTTCTAAAATAAAATTTTTAAATTCAATTGGCATATCCATGCAATATTATGTAATAAAAACATGAATGTGTCGTGATCCTGACTGAAATAACACTCTTTCAAGTGGCCTATAATTAAACAGAATGTTGCATTTTCTGATGAAACTCTCGGTGTGTGTGTGTGTGTGTGTGTGTGTGTGAGTAAGTGTGAGAGAGTGAGAGAGCTGAAGGGAAATTATAAAAGATATTAAAAAGTAAGGAACGAAATGAGCAGAAGAGGCCGGAGTGGTATTAAAAGTTTCAACCTGGTTTGTTTTATAGTTCATTACATCACCACAATTATGTTTCAAAGCTCTTAACAGGAGAAAGAAGCTAGAAACTCAACTAGTTGTGATGATTAAACCACAAACTAAACTAACTAAAACAACAGAGCACAAAAACAAGTCCAAAGGCAGCATCTGCTCCCTGAATGGAGGCTGAAATCTACATAACACTCCATAGAGGATAAATGTAATGTTTGTCTTTTTTTTCCTACTATAGGCAGCACGATGTGTTCAGTAAATATAACACACATGTAAATAGTAAATGGATGGACTTGTATAGCGCCTTTCTAGTCTTCCGACCACTCAAAGTGCTTTTTACACTACGAATCACATTCACCCATTTACACACTGATGGTACAGCAGTATCCCAAGGACCCAAGGACACATCGACATGCAGACTGGAGGATCCGGGAATCGAACTGCCAATCTTCTGATTAGTGGACGACCCGCTCTACCTCCTGAGCCACAGCCGCCCTGAGACATGTGTCATATACTTGTGTGTCACTGTATGTTTCTCTTGATGAAAAGGAGAGACATTAGAAAACAAAACAAACATTAGAAAATTAGAAAACAGTGATTGTCTCACGTAATGTTATTGTTAACAAAATTAATTTGAAAAGTTTTATCTGCCTGCACTGGAATGGTGAAATGAATGTGCAGCCATTGTGCCTTACAGTTAGTAAACCTGTTAGATTATATATAAAAAAACATGTTTTCCTTAAGTCCCATCAGAAGGCAATGATTAAAAAAGAAAGTATACTATGTGGAAACATTGCTGTGTCCAAAATAGTTGAAGTAGTTCTGATCACTTGTTGAACACCTTTGTCATTGCTCTTTAAAATGTTTGATGTTAAACATTCCATTTATATGAATGTGTTATTATCACCACAACAACAACAACAACTCGAGCAGCAGCACCAGCAGTTTTCATACACCGGAAAATTGCCCAGACAATGTCTGGCAGGTTTAATGATTTGTGTCTGAGACTGTGAGAGTGGGTGCACAGAGGTACTGGTATAATAGCCAGAATGAGGTGAGGAATAAGATGAGGAATAAGATGAGGAAGGATGAAATGAAAAAAAAAAAGAGTCTGAGGGACGATTCATGTCGACGGCTGTGGTGCGTGATAACGGTAAGCTGCTTCAGGATTCTTAAAGAGCAACTTACTGGATTTATAGTTTATGTATCATGAAAATCATCATGTGAAAAAGTTAATGTATAATTCATTATATTATTATGAGATATAAAGGGAGAAACTCAGAGGGAACAGTAGGAGTTTTTATCAGTGGCCTTAAAAACACATTATTTACCCAATAATGTGTTATATTACTTCACATAAGAGGGTCAGTCTACAATGCACTCTGTGGTAGTAGTGAGTCTGAGCAGTGTCCATTTAGTGAATCTACTTTTTTCCTGTGAGTTTTTTTTTTTGTTTTTTTTTGCATTTTACCATTTTTCATCATTGTGAATAATTGTGATTGTTCAGGTCACACAAGCTCCATCCTGTCAGGACGCCAACCTGCAGGTTCCCTTTAAAGAAAGAAAGAGTCCGAGTGGTGATTCATGCCGACGACGGCTGTGACGCACAATACCAAGCTGCGTCAAGACGAACTGAAGAAATAGTTGAACATTTTTGACAAACAGCTCAGTAATGACTTCCTTGAGTCTTGTTGTCACAGTGGAGTTACCAGGCAACCAGTGGCCATGCAGCACAGAAGCACTGGGCAGATGGATGACTGTTTTTCAGTTGTTTTTTTAAAAACAGATGTTTTTACATCACTGTTTGTGAATCGACTGAGACAAGTATTAATTAGTGAGCTTTACAGGTGCTCGTAGGCATATTGAACTTTGGAGAAGGCCATGCTAACTGTTTTTATTAAAGCTTGCTGAATATTTAACATTTTCTAATTTGATCATATTTTTCAGGAACAGTGCAGGAACTGGACCAGCTCTTGTTAATAACACAGGGGTTAGTAAAGCCTAAACGTCATAGTGTTGAGGCAGGACCTGCAGGTCAACTGATTAGACTCAATAAACTTGTCAATTAAGCTTTGAACATTAGAAACATAAAAAAATAAGACAGTGTCTGAAAACCCATTTGCACAGACAAACATCTCAAATTCAAATAAGCTTTATTGGCATGACAGATCAGAAACCTACATTGCCAAAGCAGTACAGAAAATGATAAACATTGACAGATGATTAATAATTATACTATAATATGTAAATATAAATAATAATATTAAATGCAGTATAATAAAAGGCATTTTTACAGATCTAATCACACAGAAACATTTACCACAGAGCTTGTTTCACTCAGATTAGTTTCTGAAGATCAGGGAGGATGGAGGATCAATTCAGGATATATATGATATATTTTTTCAAAGAAAACCTTTCTCAAATCCTTATATTTGTCTCAATATAATAAGAAGTGAGATTCTGTCTCAATTTGTCCTTTATGACAAAGTAAACACAGCCTGGCCTCCCTGGGGAGCCTGTTCTGCCTGTGACGGCCTGTTTCTATGGCCAGACTGTGTCCACTCAGTCTGTACGCTGTCAGCGTTTTCCTCAGTTTTCTATCAGTCACGGTGGTCAGGTACTCTGCCACCATGGACTCTCTGTTCAGGGTCAAATACAATTTACTTTGTGATTTGGTGGTTTCGTTCCAATATTTGATATAACTTTCTTTTTGTTTTGAGATGATTTGTTTGGGCCAGATTGTTTTTGGTGAGTGTGGGCAGAGCTTCTATTATTAACTACATTATTAACCAGAACTATTGAATTGTGAAATACTTTGACACTTCCTCTAGGTGCAAACAAAAATAGTCTAATACTTAATAACAATTTATTGATTAATTGTCTTGAAAACTTTATATCAGACACGACAAGAAATTGAACCTAATTTGTTTTTCAGATTAACATGATATAGCATTGTGTTTTTAAAGTCTACTGGAACACTATTTTTTCATGTATTGCAGAAAGTTGAAGGGTGAGAAGTAGTGGGTCTCTGAGGCAGCTGAAGTTGAAATCGCTTATTAGGTAAAAGTTCAAAGTAGAGTTTGGTAACAGGTGATCAGTCAGTGAGGGCAAACAAAGCAGGCGGGCAACACTAGGAACAGGTTGTGACCAAAAACAGATAAAAACCAGGAAATGAGGAACAGGTGTGCTGGGGGGAGGGGGGGATCAGGTGACTGGGAGAGGCAGGAACACACAGTCAGGTATCTGTAATAACATGTAAATGACTGAAAAAACAGGAAAAGAGCAAAAATGTGCAAAATTGACTAAGCAGAGGTAGCCTTCGTGACACAATCACAATCACAGAGCTTTAAAATCTGTTTCACTGATTGCGTTTGGAAGTTAAAGATTATGATGTTGAGAAAACCGATTTTACATTTTGCACCTGAGAGGAATTCACTTTTGAATTCTGGGTCAATTTGGATAATTTTAACAACTATGGCACCATGTTTTGTTCACAACTGCTCTAATGCAGCGTTCATGTCATATCAGAGTTATCATAATTATGACTTCTAAATAGTGTTCATGTTAACATTCAAGTTGCTCTTTCTGAAAGCTCCCAGATAGCTGACTTAACACTTAATAATATGTAAGTGCCTGAAAAACAAACAAACATGGATACCGCACATCAGCCAAAGTCTGTCATTCAAAGCAATTAAAGCCAGATTTAAGGGATATATTGTAATTTTTTTCAATGCACGGTAGTTTAAACCCTCACACGACCAATTTATTTTTCATAAAACCTCAGAGGCTGTTAAAATGGGATTCTTTTTCATCTTTCCCATCCATGCCTGCCATGTCAAACCGATGGAAAAAAAGAGTTTCATTGTAATACGTGTATGTGTAATAATTTTATATTGGCTAACTTTTTTTTTTTAAAGCAACACATCTCTCCAGGCTGTTTTTTTTCAGATTATGTTACAGCTAAAGGGTGTTGTGGTGAAATTATCCTTTCATAGCTGCAGGGCTAAGAGGTGATATATCATACAACAAGGTATATATGGGAATGTAACACATCAGCTTGCACTTAAATAATGTGTTGACTGTGTGTCACAGCATATATTCACACTCTGCAAGCACTATACTGAATAGCAATGTTGCTGCGAGTAGTTGGTGGCCTTTCATCTCTTTCTCTATCACTGCCTGTTATTGCTCTCAGTGAATAAGAATAAATATTACATATCTGTGTTTGTTCACTGGGTGTTTCAACTATTATTTTTATTTCTTGTTTCTGCAATGTGGACCTTTACCTTTTAGGTGTCTAAGGGTTGACAGGGTGTCTGACACACCAGGGACAGACCCAAATGCACGACTCTCACACAGTTCAGGGTTTTCAAAAATCAAAGTCTTTACTGAGAAGGCAGGTCGGTACACAGGTTGACAGTCAGCGGAGGCAAACAAAACACAAAGGACAAGGCAGGGGCTATGTCAAAAAAAAAAAACAGATCCAGAGTCAAAAACACAAGGAGGCTATCACTAGGAATATAATGCTGAAACGCTCGCAACAGAAGGCTAAGACGAACTGGCACAGGTAGACTAAATGCACAAGGAGAGGGAAGGTAATTAGACACAGGTGGATGACATTAGGGGATAATGACGAAGACAGGAGCTGGAAACACACAAGAGCAGGAAGTAGATCTGAAACGAGAGGAGAGTTAGATACCAAAATAAACAGGAAATGCAGAACTGAATGATGGGAAAAAACAAAAAACATGACCTTAAGACAGGATGAGATATGGCAAGGTTGAAATAACTTGAATAATAATAATAGGCAGCCATGTAATGCAGCTTCTCTGTCACAGCAGCTTTTAGTGCACATATTGAAGCTAGTATGACACAGAGCTGTTTTGTGAGTTGTGCACAAAGTTACACCTTCCCGCTTATTTAGAAACCTGATGCTTGATCAGAAAAGAGTCACACATGCATGCAGGTGTATGAATCACCCCTCGTTTAGCACTTGGAGTGCTTGCACGTTTATTTGTGTGTGTGTGTGTGTGTGTGTGTGTGGGTGAAAACGATTTCCAATGTTTTCATCTTGACTGTAATTTATAACCGTGCCTCCTTGCCCATTATTCTATATTATATATCAGTTCTCTCTACACCAGTGGTAACAATTTTCCAAATACACTTCTGACAGATACTGTATTACCCAACGTGTTTACATGCACAACAATTACTAGATTTTTCCCAGTAACCTTGATGTTTTATTTAAAAAATATGGGAGTTGTTCCAATTTCTAAATATTGTCATTGCACCTTAGGAACATAACATAGAACATATTATTTTGCCTCCAGATGACCTCCTGATCATTTGCTGACCCTTGTGATGAACCCTGGTGTCGTATTCGGGTTTCATCTCTGCATCTCTCATTGCTCTGCAGGTGATTGTTAGTATAACCTGGAACACCCGAGGGCCCATGATGTTTTCAGGTTATTTAAGTCTGGCTGCAGCAGGCAGTTGTCTTTCTTTCTAACTCTCTCTGCCACACTGCTGCTGCTCCTGCTGAAGCAGCTCCCTCCCTTTCCCCTTTACAGGCACCTGTTTTGGTTTAGTTATGTTGCCTTAGTTCTGTTATGTTTTACTGTCTTGTACATTACTACACTCACACACACGCATCTTACACTTATGCACACCATACACCACTGACTGGCTATCCACACCTCATGTTTTAATTACTTATTTCTTGGCTTAATTTGGTATAATAAAGCTTGTTATGTTAAACGTTGCCATGGTGTGGCCACTAGAGCCAGATCATAACACCCTAATAAAAAATCTGTATGTAAATATCTGTGTTAGACTTACAAATTTCAGATCAATAAATGCAATTACTTTAAAAAAGTTCTGACTATTAAACTGTAGTCAGTCAGAAAGCTGCTGAAGTGATCTTGAGACTTTTTTTTCTAATAAGACATACTACAATGATAGATAAACAAGGCTTGGTAATGGGTTTCAGAAATATGGAGAGTGGAAACAGTCACACTCGGGTACTAATGACAAGCAAAAGATTAATTTTTCATTCAATTTATGTGCATTGGATGATTAGAGAATCACATTTGACCTAATCAAAGCATTTGCCTTGAGAAAATTTCAAAAAGATCTGGGTGAAAATCAAACACTACATATTAACAGTTTAATCACCCTTTAAATACTTTCAGACACAATAACTTGTGGGGGCAAAAAAAGGAGTTTAAACAGTAACGAAACAGGTTGTATTTATGTTGAAAAGTGAACAATTTTACAAACAAAAACAGTGTGATATTTATAGTCAAATGACCAATTATTTGTGCCATTGCAACCACGACTGGTATGACAACAAAAACAACCAGGGTACACAGTCCCCAGCAAAATATGACTTTAGTAAATATCTGCCTGGCTATTTGGTAACTTGTTGGTAACACAAAGCTCCCTTAATTATACACAATCTTTGGTTCTAGCATGGCTCTCAAACGTTTTACTGTTTTCACAAAGGTTGATCTATTAGTGAGGATGTGTGCAGAGGCTAATGTGTTTGTCATCGAAATAGAAGTGGTAGGCGGCTGACCAAACAGGTAGGTGTAAACCTCAGTTCCTAAGGTTACCAAGGACATGGCAGGTTGCAATGTTTCAACTGTTTCCGTGACGACGGCTACCGGCCATCCATTCATCCGTGAGAGCTGATTAGAAACAGTGACTAAGCAAGGACACTGTTTACCTCTGCTTGGAAAACAGGTTCATATAGATCATGTGAGGCTTTCAAAGACTACTGGTCCTTACCTTAAAAAAAAATCTATATTTTCTATTGCTGTTCTAATAATCCTGTTTACTAGGCATTACCACATGACTTTCACACTATCCTTTGCAACTGTTCTGTGTCCACTTACTTTCCATCCAGTTTAAAGTTCATAAAACTTACCTCTTCTTAAAAAAAAAAAAAAAAAAAGCCCTCTTAGGATTTTATTACCTAAACTTGCAACAACTTATTTTTCCAGCCACTTGGGGGCAGCAGGAACAAATTGTGAGCTCCATAAAGATAAGGAAAAAGCAGAGTCTGATGATAATTCTCTTTAGGGTCATCACTACAAGTGTTGCCTCTCATGTTTCCCATGATTTCCCAAGATTTTAGAAAAACTATTTTTTTAGGTTTCTTATATGAACAACAACACTTTAAAAACTGCTCCTTTCATAACACTGAATCTGCTCTCATCAAGGTCACCAATGATCTGAATGTTGCTGAGATACTACCGTTCCATTTTATTTCTGCATGATTTCAGCTTTGTCCTCAATACAAGTCAATTTCCTGGTTTCCACTCATGTTTTGTGTTTATACGCAGCCACTGCAAACACTTAGGGTCAGTTTATGGTGGATGAGAACTGGTTTGTACAACGTGTCGTCCAACCACACTGGAAATCAAAAATTTGCACAGTTGTGTCCAAATGGCTACACTCAAAGATGGAGTGAACAGTCAGAGTGAAATAGAGAGAGGAGAGACATGATATTGGTTAAATACAGGGGTAATGGTGCATATTTTCAGACAGTCTCTCTTGGAAGGTATTCACAGTGTTACACTTGATTGTTCACATGACGAGTGACAGAAATAGTTGTGTCAAGAATGGAAAAACTGGCTCCTTTTTATACCTCCTCACGGCTGACCAATCACTGCGTAAAGTGGGTGTGAATGTCAAATTGTCTGTTTCAGAAAGTTAGAAAGCCCTACACAGCCTCCCCTAATCCGATGTCCAAAAGGTGGTTGGATTAGGGGAGGCTGAAAGGTGTGGGGAAAGAGGGTTTTACGAAGCTATTCAACCATCTGACAAGGCCCTTTAGCCTCTGATACCAATATCTCAAAACTTACATTTAAGACATTAGAGCAGTTAGCTTAGCTGGAGCGGCTGGAACAGGATTAGAAAACTCAAGAAAAGACAAGAGGAAAAATAATTTTTGTTTGAGGAAAACGGAGACATTGAATTTCAATGATTTGATCTACTATGAAAAAGAAATGAATCCTGGCAACTGCCTCATACCAAGGTTTTTTCTCCAGTGGCTTCTTACAAGATTTCAATTTAGTAAAGTATAATGTTTCAGCAGCCATCTACACTTTTTCACACTTTTCCTAAGTGTTTCATTGTGATTATTGAGATAGCATCTACCGAGACCCCATCCCTGACCATCGTATTTATTGCTATCTAAAGTATCAAAGTCTTTGCTAATACATTTTTACAGGGTTACCAAGTTTAGCTTTGAGGATAGCTTCATGGCTCGGCAGTTGAAATCTAAATTCCCTTGAACACTAACGTATTTAAGGATGTGCTTAGCAAACCTTTGCAGGTATAGAAAAGTTGGTGTTTTAAAGAAGCATTTTGGAATATTTTTCGTATTTGACAGCTGTCTTAGTCATCTGGACGTCACTGTCCTCACAAACTGTCTGTGCTATCTGTCCATCTGTCACACACACACACACACAAAGTCAGGTTTATCTCATGTTTCATCCTGACTGACCATGGCAGACACTCTGTGCCATCTGCGAATCTGCGACCTTGAGACTAATGTGAACGAGTGCTTGTAGTGTGTGTGTGTGTGTGTGTGTGTGTTGATGTGTTGGAAATGTGTATTTATGTGTGCATATTTATGTGTCAGTGGGAAAAGTGTGTGACTGTGTGCTTGCGTGAATGGAAAAGCTACAAAGTGGGAAGAACTAAGTGACATGTTAGGCTAGGAAAAAATATCCAACACGAGTACTTTCCGATCTCTTTCTTCCACCCTTCACCCTCTCACAAATTACACTCATGCATAAGATTCATTCAACCCTTTCTGTCCTTCCTCATTTCTGTCTCTTGTCAACCATTTCCCTTCCTTTTACCCAACCTCTCTTCTTTTCTTTCTTTCTTTCAGCTTTTTTCATAATTCCCTTGTTCCAAGCTTTTCTGTCTTCTTTTCTCCAAGCACTTTCTTTCTCCTTTGTTTCAAAACTCTCCTCCACACTTTGTCTTTCTTGATTCCAACCCTTTGCTTTCTTTTCTTCTTTTTTCTTTCCTCCCATCTTCCCTCTCTCTTTCTTTGATGTGGTGAAATTGCACCGTTTTAACAAACCTTTCTGAAGTGCAGGGCTGGTATAATTGCCAGCCAGTCACAGTAGGAGTTTTTGAAATGCTATGCACAGCCTGTTGAAATGGAATGTTTGGTGGAAATGTCACCAATGTATTTCATAGACATACAGTCACAACACAAACAAGAAAATATGTCCTCTTTTTAATACAAGAAATCTGCAGATCATATTAAAGTGGGATGAGGATATGACACTTACACTGACTGGACATTATCACAAAACACATGCAGAGATTAATTCAGTAACACACTGGATCACGCTGACACATATAAGTGATACAGGCAGGCAGACAGAAGCTCTGCAGAGTTCGAAAAGAAACATACCAACATGTTTTATCAGCAGTTATATTAGAGTTTTAATAATCCTTCTCCCATGGCAGGTTAAAGAAAAACAAGAAATGTGTGTGTGTGTGTGTGTGTGTGTGTGTGTGTGTGTGTGCACGTTTTTGTTACCTCTTGAGGACCTTCTCCGGTATAACACAAACCTTGTGGGGACCAAAGCCCATCCTAATGAGGCAAAATGTCATTTCTGAAGTCCTGGTTAAGGTTAAGTGTAAGGTGTGAATTGGTGTTAGGTTAAGGTTAGTGTTAGGGTTTGGGTTTGGTTGTCCCCAATAAATGGAAGTCAGTGCACTGTCCTAACAAGGATAGCTGCACAAACTTGTGTGTGTGTGTGTGTGTGTGTGTGTTGTTTGTGTGTGCCTATTAATACTCAGGTAATTTGTTCCAGAGAGACTTGACAGAGGTGATGGCTAGAAGAAAGAGATGTGGAGCCAGAGGCACTTTGTTTACTTTCATTTTCTTGCCTTTCCGCCTCCACTTTTGTCACAGATGGCAGTGCTGGCAAGGTTAGATATATCTGTGGTGTCTGTGTTTGTTGGTAAGGTTGGATATGGAAGCTTGTGTTCTTCTGAGAACCAGTTGGAGTTTTGTGCCGAGTGAGAACACTTTTGCCCAATGAGCCATTTTGGCTTCCTTAAAAGGGTCTTGGAGTAATGCACAAGCTTGAAATTTTGACCTTAACTTGTGCTTGAATAAAAAACTTTCAGTCTGAACCAGACCTAAAGCCAAAGCCAATATTGTAATTGTTTTTACTCTCTTTTTCTTTCTCAGATGCAGGTACACTCTTCAAGTCTTGGTCTAGTTGCCTGCTTCAAGTGATCGACCCATCCTTCATGAAGCAGTCTGCAAATATTAAAACAAATAATGGAAATCATAGTCATCTAGTTAGCCAACCATCACATGCACACAAAGTCTTTACTTCTGCTCAGTGATAAAGTGTGTTATCAAAAGCATGGTTGTGAGATAATGAGCTGGAAATTACTTTTTATTTCAGAGTAAAGTGAAACCAAGAGAATGAATCAGCAGCCTAGTTTTGAAATGTGAAAGCAATTACAAAAACCTGTCCATGAAGTCGCACTGTGGGGACTCAACTCAAAAAAACTGTTCCTCACAAAGTAAACCTTTTTATTTTAGGATGAAGAGTTGGATTTGGTATAGCATAAAGGCCTCAGTATGCTTCAGAGTTTTTAGGAGATCATCTATTGGTGCTTGAAAACCCCTCCCACCACACCCCACACACACTAGGGAAGGTACATTCAACATTTCTGTAACTTTCCGAAACAGACAATTTGATAGCAGACCAGTTTCACACAGTGAACCATGAGTTGTGTTGTGGTGTGAAAGTAGGCAGGGATTGAACTCTTTTTTTTTTTTTTTTTTTTTTTTACCCCCCATTCTTCACAAAACGTCTTCCGTCACTTTTCTTATGTGAGTGCAACACCATGAATACCTTCAAAGAAAGACTGTCTGAATGTGTTTGCTGTATTTGTACAATTCATTGTGTCTTGCCCCTACCTATGACTGACAGGCTTTTTTGCCCTACCATTGAGTGTGGCCATTTGGATCGGCATTTGGTTTAAACATGGTCTTACAGCACGTCGAAAAACCTACTTTATTTAAAGCATACTGAGACCATAAGCCTCCAGGGAATGAGTATGAGTCAATACAATGCCCTTTCACATGACACATGCACATGTGTTTTAGTGAATGACAATAAGGATCGCCTGTCGTTCCTGACAGCCAAAGAAGCAAAGCCCTGGAAACACTGAAATTTGTTCTTGCTCGTTAGACACAACATTGCAGTCCATGTGGGTTTGTACATGGATGTATGTATCAAACAGCAGTATGTGAGTGAAAAAAAATTCAATAAGGTCAGAATAAATCTCATGTTTTCAATGCACCTTTGCTGTATTGAGTTGTTTTCTTGAAACTAACACAGCGACTCTGATTTCTAGACACGTTATAGAAACAAGGGATGCACTGCTGAATCACTTGTTTGGAACATGTTGGAAGTTGACTTGATAGTCATGACCGGGCCAAAACATTATAATCATACGATGAAAGACGGTTCAATATTTTACTCAACAGTGCAGATGTTTCAAATGGTTGGAATATGAATAAGGACACAGCAGGTCTATTTACACGTATTTCAAGAACACAAATAAGATAAGATAGTACTTTATTGATCGCAAGGGAAATTAGTGTGCAAGAGTTGCAAGGTAGCATTGTATAAGGTAAAGACAAGAAGAATTTTTTTTTTAATATATCTCAGTATCAAATGAGGTAGAGAACAATCAACTACAATAGCAATAACAACAGCAAATGTGCAATCTGTGCAGTGGTCCATAAGTAAATGAATTGACTAAACTATAATTTAACAAATATAAAATCTATAGATCAGAAAGTTCCATGGTGAAAGTAAAGTGTAAGTGTAATTTAGTAAGGTGTAAGAGGTCTTAAAGCGTTGCATTACTGAGGATATAGTCGGTGGTGGTGGTTCAAGCTTGTGGATTTAGTTCCTGTGTTTTACAATGTATAACCTGAAGTGTTCCCAAGCAAAAATTTACAATCTGACCACCTTACAGCAGTAGAAGGGGAAAAAAAGAGTTCTAAGTCAATAACATATCACATTATAATTACCTGAGATAACAGGAGAGTCACTTTAAATACACTTGTCATATCTTGGACAAGCAGCAGCCGCTGGTGTGGGTGACTTATCTCTCACTGCAAGGAGCCCTGTGACAAATCAACAACACAGCATGTAGTGTTACTGCCGTCATTATTACTGAAATAGGTGTCGTTATCCCTGTATTTAAATGACCGTCTCCCTCTCCTCTCTGTGACGGTGGACTAGAGGGCTACACATGTACTCATAGAACTGGAGTCACATCCAGGTAACTACTATTTATGCTTAACTGGCATGCACATTATACTGTATAACCGGCATCAGGAGTTTATCCACCCTTGTTTTTTACCCAGCCTATTTTTGGGGCTGACCTTTATTTTTTGTGTCGACCAAACCCCTGGCCATTATCGGAGACCTGGCTTCTAATTGACTACCCTCTTTTATTTGAGGAAATACGGTACTTATTGTAAGTCAGCATTAGTTTTGATAGTCTGTTTATTTGCCATCACCACAACTGGATCCATGACTAAACTAATGTTAGCTAGGCTCCCTTCTTTGCACGTAGTTGGCAGCAATGCCAGCTATCATGTCAATGAACTGCTCAACTAGAGGCCTGAAGCTTAGACACCACAGATATTTCCAAAAACATACAGTATTTTATCTTTGAAAAAAGGGAGATCATGCACATTTTCTCGTATTGTAACAATTTATGTCCTTACAAGTAAGTATCCATGACAATCTCACTAAATGACTTACTGTTGGCTGCATAGTTTTAAACAACCCTAAGGGTGATAGATCCTCAGAAGCTTGAAAACTGGTCAGAGGTTTGAAAGTTCTGTTTAAATATATTGAGTGTCCTTATCTCTATTCTGCATACAATCAGTAGGTCTTCATTTTCAGCAAATGCCACCCTACAGCAGGTGCTCAGGGTTGGCCTTGCTGTCGGCGTGCGTGATTTGAAGCCTGACAGTCAAAAATTTCGATATTTTTAACAAGACAACCTGCTGAGATCCCAGAAGTGTCAGCAGCTTGTCCATTACTGCCTCTACTTAAGTAGAAAACAAACAAGAAAATAGGAAACAACTGGGTTTAGAAATTGGCTTCTTCTCTACAGCAGAAGTAAAGTCATTGTCTTTGTGTGCTGTATACTCAAATTCTGACATTAAACATCACTGGTGGGAAATCTACAAACACCAGGGGCCACATCCATAAAACTTATGTGTGGATTCATAACTAAAACTTTGTATGCACAAAGCCAGAAATATGTATACGCATTCTTTTCGTCAGATTTATAAAGCCGTGCGAACACATGGTTCTGTTTTATAAATCTCAGTCATTGGGAAACCGGGCGCTCAGATGACTGTGCTGACTACTGAGCTAAAATAAAATGCATCACAAAGTTGCAGACAGACCTCTACTTATTTATACACCCATAACACAGAGACAGCACAGCGTGTAACATGTAGAAAAGAACTTGAAAGGCCATTCTTGCACTTTTCATTTACTGCCTATTTTTTACAATCTAACTTTGTGGAAAAGAGAAGGTGAACAAGAATTTATGGAGAGAGCACTCTGTGTGTGTCAGTAGCTCAGCTTTATCTCTGGGGAACACCCCCAACTCCGGGAGTGATGTTCAAATAAGGAAATGTGCATCATGTAGCAGGTGGATGTGACTCCCCTTGTTGAGACCTGCTGATAGACGTAACAGTGGAGCAGAGGACAGAGACTGAGATAGGGATGTAACCGATCTGCGCGCTGATATTTGTCGTTTTTTTTCTTCCTGAAAACAAATAATTTTAAAAATATTTGTACGAAATAAATGTTCATAAAAAAACCCACTATTTGTGCTTTACCGAATAATGTATTTGGATTCAGGACCACCCTTACATCAGACTGAGTAAGGAAACCCAGACATCCATCTCCCTGGTAATGCCCTCCAGCTCCTCCTGGGGGATCCCAAGGTGTTCCCAGGCCAGGAGAGATATGTAATCCCTCCAGCGTGTTCTGGGTCTGCCCCAGGGTATCCTACCAGTTGGACCTGCCTGGAACACCTCCAGAGGGAGGCGTCCAGGAGGCAGTTGCCCAAACCACTTCAGCTGGCTCCTTTCGATGCGAAGGAGCAGTGGCTCTACTCTTAGCTCCCTCCAGATGTCCAAGCTCTTCACCTTATCTCTAAGGCTGAGCCCAGACACTTTTCAGAGGAAGCTCATTTTGGCCACTTGTATCTATGATTGTTATGTTTTTGTGACCTTAGAACGAGCCCTTTATACCTACATAGGAAGGGGAGGATGAGACGAGCGGTATTCATTTGATTGTAATCTGCAACCTCACCACTAGATGCCACTAAATCTCACAGACTGGAAAATTGAATGGTGCCATTTTGCATGTGAAATGCCTTTACTTTACTATATACTCTGGTATTTGTGTACTTTTATGTACCTGTAAGTAAAATTTTGAATGCATGATTTTTACATTGCGCTATTTTTACATTTACATCAATAAAAGATCTAAAAATGTCCACCTCTGGTTACATTCCACTTTTGACAGTCATCATGCGTTCATCTAGTTTTCTCTTTGTGACAGGAGCTTCAACCCCCCCCAAACACACACACACACACACACACACACACACAATCTGATCCTATTTTCTCTTCTTTATTCCACTTTCTTGTCCTCTATTGCTTCTAGCCTCCATCCTCTACCTGCACACCTCCTATCCTCGCTATCTCTGTATACCTCTCTTGTCCTCCCCCTTCGCTCTCCGTCTGACTGTCTCTTACTTGTTTGTGCTCTCATCCCACCCACACTCCTTTCATCAATGCGCTCTCCTTTCATCCTTCCTCTTATCTCTCTAGTTCATATTTATCCTCTCACCCCTCAGCTCACCTCAATCATCTGCCCCTCATCTTTTTTTTTAATTGTCTGTCTCCAAAACAACAATTTGCCTAATGACTAATGGCTTTTAGGTTTGTATCACCTGCACTTTGAGTGTCGCAATAACTCCAATTTGAAGTTAAAAACATATATTTAAAATAGCTTTGGGGATGATTTCCATATTATTACAGTCATACATCATCTCAAAATAGATTACTTGGGAGAACTACATTCACTCAATAGATCTATAAATCTATACAAATCTAAAACCTTACCTCAAATGAATAACTTGTGAACCAAATGTATGTATTCTATTCCCATGAACCATGACATTGTCACCTTTTAATTACTTAGTTTATCTTCTATACATCTACTTTAATTTGTTAAATAATCCCTCCGCATCCATGATCACAGTTATTATTACACTATTAATCATGTGCAGCCCTGCAATGTAGGTAGCAGCTGTGGATGTCATCTATATTTAATTTTAAACAAATTTGACTAACTGGTGTTCAAACTAAGAAGTATCAAAGCTGTCATCAACAGCATGGTCCTCTTGTTCAAATGCTTTAAACAATCTAAGCTTACATTTTCCTAACCAGCAACCTCGTAGGGAGGAGCTCTGGGTGGATGTTTGGGTGTAGAAAGCTTGTGACCGTCACAACCAAGACCAGAGGTTGCATCACGTCTCCTATCAACGGTTTCTTTTAACAATGAAGGTGATATTTCCCAAACATCAACAAGGTAGTTTCAGTAGCTTGAACCTATTCAGAATTCAACCATTGAGGTAACTTTTTCAGCAGTAGCACAAGTCAAAAATGGGTGCAGCTTCTAGTTTTGTTATTTATCTGTTAATTTTTTAATTGTTTGCTTTATTACTTGTTGCTTTATAAGTTTATCTCTCTCCAAGTTTGTTGAGCTACCTTTATTTTCATATTCTATTGGTTTTTGCTGTGTATCTGTTGTTACTCAGGATGTTTGGGGTGCAGGGGTTTTGGAGAGAATGGGATCCTTGTGTTTGTTATTGTGTTCATGTTTTTGTATGTTTTAGTCTTGTAGTTAGATGACTTAAAAAATATTGTAAGAATAGACCAAGAAAAACAAAAATGCAATAAACTTGCACACTTTTAATGAAAAAAACAACAACTCCAAAGTGATTTTGCAGCGTGTGCAAACTTTTCATATTAATTATGAAGAATTTGGTCTGGTCTTTTCCTAAAACTAAACATGCTGCTTCTGTCTGTTCCTCTTTCAAACCTCTATCCCTCCCTCCACCTCTCAGCACTCGTACTATAATCTGATCACTTTGCTCCTGGATGCCGAAAGGCTTTTCATTAAATTGTCCTTGGCATTGCTTCCAGATATCTTTGGCTACATCCTAATGAAAAGAGACATTATGAATATGAAAAGGGGTTCCAGGTCGTCTACGCAAATCTGACCATAATGATATCAGATGGAGATTTTGTGTGTGTATTATTATATGTTTATGAATGTCATTTTATGCAGATCTCTGCATGAGTGGATACATCTTTTGTTTTGTGTTTGTTCTTACTAAGGACTTCGGTGTCTGTACTAGCTGTGTAAGAGTAAGCCTCCAGCAGAGCTGCAGCCAGCAGCGGCATCCATCTGCAGGACATGTTAATCACTTTCCACCATCACCATCACTATGAGAAATTCTGTGTAATATTCTCTCTTAACTGCAGCCGAAAGCCTCCGTCTTATTATTGGAAAACTGCTAAATCAATGTTAGAAAGATTTCTACCATAAATTTAATAGTCACAGTGATACCTGTGATAATAATCTGCTTCCTGTTTTATTATCAGTTGGTGCAATAAAACAGTAATTTTGTTTAGTGCAAGTTGGTCAAAGTTTTTTCATTGCTTTGCTAAGCATTTGTTTACTGGAGAAAAACCTCTAGTATAGCAGCAGCAGATTAGTGGACATAAACAGTTTACAAAAACATAAACATAAAGAGTTTGCATAAGCAACTGCGGCTTAACAGAGAAACGAAACTTTATGAACAGATCATCCAAGGAAAAAAAAATCAAGGAAACTGAACATTAGTTCTGCTGAGGAAAATTCATGTTGTCCAGCCGCCTTTGCCAGACTTGGACGACCTTGATCCAAGTCATTGCACAAAGACCTGTTACACACTTGCTGTTGCATACTAAATGTGAATGTAAATGTTGAAAGATTGCAATGCAACGCTAAGAATTGCTGCAATATCACACATTTCATGTAAAAGGTGCAAATAAAAAGTAATTTCCTGTGTAAAAAAATAATGCTGTCATCATCATCATCATCATCATCTGAATCCTGCAACCCTACGAAGGATAAGCAGGTATAGATAATGTATGGATGGATGGTTTTTTGTTTTTTGGGGGTTTTTTTTCTGCAAAAGGGCACTTCTTATCGCTATGGCAACCATTCTTAAATGCCATAGAACCTGGACAGGCTCTTTTGATTTGTGCTGCCAGTCCGACAACAATGAGGTGTTCAAACACTATGGTCATTCAGTATTTGAGATGAAAAGTCTGGCCAGCCAAACACCATACTCAGGCTTTTCTGGCTTGAATATAATACAGACAGTGATTTTTTTTTTTGTGCGCACAGCTGACTGAAAAAAGGGGAAAACACGCTAGCAGTGAAACATGCGGGACTATTTTCCCCTTTAAGCCCACACATCGGTGGCATTGAGACATGCATCCTCACAGGTTGACACACGATGCAGCATCAGGATAAGCCACTGTCCTATTTCCCTGAGGTGTGTTAACATCCCAGAAAAACATTTATTTCATCACAGTAATAAGTCATTCATTCATCAATCATAAATTATTCTGAGGCTGAAAATGTGATGCAAAACACAAAAAATATTTCCAGTCATGTGCACTTTCCTGATTGAAAAACAAGGTGTTAAGCCCTCCAGCCACCACAGGAATAATTAAAGGGAACGTTCGTTTTATTTGTTACTCTGAATTGATTTCGGACTGAGAGTCGCAGCTGGAGATTGATTGATGATGGCTCTAATTGGCTTTTTCACTGACACGTTGGTAAGAGCCCAACACGCACCGCGGTATTTTGGGCTCACACTGGCAGGCACAAAACATGTAGGAAACATGAACGTACGGATACATCATTGGGAAAACAGGAGAAAATAAACACAATAAACACAAATGAAACACATTCATAGCAACATGTTATGAATGTTGCATCAGCTGAACTTCGCGTAACTTCCACACTTGTGTAATCATACATGTACACACAAAAAAGAACAGATCACAACCTTTATCTCACACATACACATAACTGCCAGCACCTTCTTGCATCATCGCTGTGGCAACAGCTCTCGTCTCATCTCTTAGCTCTCACTCTTTTTTTTTTGTATCTCTAATCCTTCACTCTTTGTTTTTTGCACGCTTCTTTTTTTTCTCTTGGACAACAAATCAAATTCATGCTGGTGTTTTGATGTAAACTATTCATTCATATATAACAAGACTGAGCTGATGAGTAGATGCCTTGATGCTATTTATCTTCAGGGGAGAAGATCAACAGTTTCAGCATAGATGTTCCCAGAGGAAAATAAATCAAACTGATGACCCTGCAAGTGTCTGATTCACTTCAATAAGCTGCCAAATTGACTGTTTCAAATGAAGAAGAATTTTTGTTGTTTGAAAATTCCAACTCCTTCTTTGGGGGATTATACATTTGTCATGATACCTGTCAAATATCAGCAGTGGTTGTTTGCCAAACTGAACACAGGGTGAAGAGATAAAGTCACACGCATCTGTTTAGGTGAAGCTTGTTTGTGGATGTGTCCCCGCAGGCAAATTTCTCACTTTGATACATGTTACTCACAACAAAACTACATCCACCTCCCACATTTCGCTGATATCCTCCCACTGAGTTCAACTGGTGTCCACACCTGAAGTTCAGTTATCGCTCTGGGCAGGAAATCATCCATTGTTACAGTTTAGTTCTAGTCTTTTTTTAGGGTTTATGTTGTCTTAAAAGAAAAGAACCAGACAGACCCTCTTGGCCAGACAAGAACATTGATCTTGCACCAGATTACGTCCTGATTACAGCCAATGACAACATTGTTTTATGGCCAGAGGTTGGTTTGGGAAAGATTGTGGTTATGACAAATGAACTATGGTTAAAGGACAGGTTACCAATTTCTCAAGTCTGTCTTAAAAGGTGCCCATATGAACACTGAAAAGAGTTATTTTGTGCAGAAATGTGTTTAAAAGGTGATGTGAAGCTTATATGAGGCTTCATCAGTCTGAGTTAGTCATATCAAGTCGATATCTGACACATTTACAGTCTTTTTAGCATCAAATTCCCTCTTTGTGTTTCCTCAGACAGTGTTTCCCTGTTGAGCTGCAGGTGAAAGTATAGTAACAAAAAGAGGGACTTTGGCACTAAAAAGACTGTAATGTTGAAAGATATCTACTTGATTTGACTCATTTGGACGCTGAAGCTTCATATTAGCTTCAGATAAACTTTTAAATACATTTTTGCACAAGAGGACTGGATTTTGCCCCCATCACTTCCATTATGAAGGGATCTTCTAATGGTCAGTATGAACAGGAAGAATGATTGACAAGAAAAACTATTTCAATGTTCATTTTGGCTCCTGACTGTTGTTTTAAGACAGACTTGAAAAATTTGAGGTTAAAAATTCGGTTGAGGTAAAATAAAATAAAAAGGAACATTCTGAGTTTTTGCTTTGCTGTTTTTTGTAGATGTCGTCATCATTCCTGTTGGTCATGATAACATTTCGCTCAGTTTCTTCATTGCTGAGAATCTTTGGTGGTGGACAATCACAAGATAATCACAAGAGTGATATGAAGTATTTTAAACAAATAACAAATTCCTCATTTTGACAAGATATGTGAACCACTTCTTTGGAAGTGCAAATAAAGATGTTTGGTGTAAATCCATCTGATTTTTACATGGTTTATAATAACTGGGGATAAAAGCTGTTTCACCTAATTCTGCTGCCACAATGGACTTTTAGAGTTGTAAAACTGTGTGTAGTGATGTTTTCATGTCACCAGATCTCAGAAATGAAAATGATTAAATAAGTAAAAAAAAAAAAAAAAAAATATATATATATATATATAACTAATAGAAAATATGCCAAACCTATGAAAATAAAACCCAGATTGTAAAAAACTTAGGTGAAAATTAAATTTCTCCTTTTTAATGTAAAAAAACCCCATGCTATTTTCCCACTTTATGTTTAAATATACATATTTCATATCTTGTTCCATTTGATAAATTAAACTGACTGAACTATTCTAACCCAAGACATCATGTTTGTTTTGCCTGCATCATTATATCAAACAGAAACATATTAGCTGCCTTGTAAATAAGTTTTTAAACATTTCCTCAACATATTTGGGATCCCAACTAAAGTTCTGGTGGTTAATATCAAAGGAGAACCAAGCTGACATTCCTAACCACCGTGCAGTTGCTTTATTTTAAAACCAAGAAAAAAGAGACAAAATATCTGCCACCTCTTTCGACTAAAAAATGAAAAGTCACAGTTAATTTCCGAGGGCATGCAGTAAATCTTTTGGTTGTTCTTAATAATATGAATTACTGTGTGATGATACACTTGAGCACCTTTACTGATTAAAATGTTCCATGTTTGACACTTAACACTGACCAACAGGGTGACACTGGCAGTGCCACTTGGATTAATTACATTTTTTTTTCTAGCGAACACAATGCAAAATAAGACAAGGTGTTCTAACGGCCTGAATATTTGTCTCCATTTGAGCTGCGATTCTGCACACAGAAAACAAAACCACACAAGCAAACATTAATTGGCTTTTGAAATAGGTTCAAAGAAGGAGGAGGATCTAGTTAGAAAAAAACAATACAACCAGTGTTTGTAGTGGTTTGGACATCAATTACTGGCGTTTGTGTGTGTGTGTGTGTCAGACAGAAGACAAATAAGCCTGGTATAAAAAAAAACAACAACAGAATGACAGCGAGAGTCTCAGATCTGGTTCATGTGAAGTTAATTTAAACCAAAGATGTTAACTGAATACTAGGAAAGACGCCACATTTCAATATTAGTGTCTGAAAGCTGCTTTGCTGGTAATAAGATCATCAGCAGACATATGATCTTGATTAATGCCAAATGTAAAGAATATAATTAGATGTAATGAAGAAGGTAATTGGATTTCCATGAGGCAATTAGGCATATCATGTCTATAATCTGGTCTACGTTTACTCAAGTAGCAACAAGATGTATTTATATATAGGAACTAATTGCAAAGTAAATCTTCATTGTGAGACTGGGAGCAAAAACTAAATGTATATTTGCATTTTATTGACCCAGTTACCTAACTGGTGCCTCTGACTGATGCCGCACAGTAACTCCATCCAGATTAAGAGTAATAAAGCCTTCTTTTAATGATACCCTCAATATTGCTTATTACAGAGGCCTCCTGGGTAATTTAACAATACTATGGGCTAAATCCATAAAGACTGGATTGCACCTGCTAATAGCACAGTGAATTGCGCAACATTTGCACCCACAATGTGCCCCGTTTTAATGTCCTTTTCACAAAAGATTTTGTGCTAATGATATGCGAGCGCAAACACACCTATAAAGGTTTGCAGCTGAGTGCAATTGCTGTTATTTTGCACCTGATTGAGTAACCGGAGCTGTTTCCAGTATTTTAAGCTTTTCTCCATAATGAAAACTGTAGAGAACACAGAAGCCTTTAAAGTCCATGTCTTTAATTAACAGAGGTATGCACACACACAGAGCTCTCCACAATCACAAACCAACTGTCATGTATTTTGCCTCTTTTACTTCTCTAGTATTTTGTGTCTATAACATGATCTACTGAAATGTCAAATGTCATAATACAGCTATTAATGTGTGACGTCCCTCTCTCTGTCACGAAGGTGGGTGAGTGGAGCAGGTGGACCCAAACACAGAGACGGCAGGCAGGATACGATGATGAATATTTAATGAATGAACTCAAAAGTCATAGGAGACACTTGGACCAGGAACAAAGACCATAAACACAGAAAAAAAACGCAGGAAAAATCTCGCGATAAAGACCGAACTGACAACTGGACTATAAATACACAGGGTGTGATTGCAAACTAAACACAGGTGAGGGAAATGAGACGCAGGTGAAACACATGAGGTAATCAAACACAGGAAGTAAAGGTGAACTGGACACAAGGAGAAAATATTTCAAAATAAAACAAGAACTAAAGCAAACAACACACGGGCAGATAAACTGGGGAAGACACTAGGAGCAGGCTAACAAGGGTGATGCAGGGCAGGTGAGAGGAGGTGCACATAAACACAGGAGGAAACACACAAGGAAAACAGAGAAAAAACCAAAAGCAGGCAACGTAAATGCAACACTGAAAACTCAAGAGAACAAAATACACAAAGAGTCCAGGGAACTACCTGCACCCAGGTAGTTTAGGCCTCCAGCCTATTTAGGTGTCTTCTTTGTTAACCTCTTTCTCCAGATGGGTTAGACTTTTATCACATAGTTCACTCATCCACACACTGCATTCATTACTGATTTAGCTGACTAACATTATAATATTTTATATTAAATTGACATTAAATGTCATTTTTAGAAGCTTTATTCATGTGTGATTCTCTTTCTTTGTCGCTGACACTGAGCCAGTTTGTGACAAATGTGACTCATGCAGGTGTGAAACACGTTAGATTAATGTCTGAATCTTATAATAATGTTGTTCAAGTGTCACCGAATGTATCCGAGATTTCGCAGAAACATCATGTTCTGTTTGTTGTGTGTCACAGCTGGCTGCAGCAGCTGAACACGATAAGTGCGTCTCTAAACTGAGAAAGAGGCTGTGTGCATTTACGCACACGGCACAGCAGCGGTAACCTCATAAACACCAGATTGGTTGGGACAGTAATTAATGTTATGTGTGTTTTGCTACACATCTACACAGGTCAGCTGTTACGCACATATTCCAGGTTTATATGGTGGAATTGTTTGTAATAAAGCAGCCCTTATGGATGAATCCTGAGCTCCATCAGCGCTGTTATTTTTATTTTTAAATCCAAGATAAGCCCACAATGATCCTCCCAATGTCTGACTATAGATTTCGCCCTTAATATCATTCAGTATCAATTCAATATCATTCAAACCTCACAAGCTCGAAGATTTGAAGAGAGAGAGAGTGAGTGAGAGAGAGAGCTTTGTAAATCATGTGCTATTTCTTTGTCTCATTTGCCCAGGTTTAGCAGCCATAAAAGCCACACAATCCTTTTGTGGATTTGGCCTGATGAGTTTAAATAATGGCCTTTGGTTTTTATATATTTCAACTTTATGTCTGAGAAATCAGGTCTTTTTCTGCCAGTTTGGTGTGGCAGATGGTTCTAATTACTACAATACCCATATGCATTTGGTGTTGTAGCTGTGGGGAATAACTCATTCCGTGCAAAAAGTAAATGGCGATTCATTCAGTGGTTACGACTGTATACATTTGACTCAAATTAAAAATGTCAGCTGCATGGTGGCCTAAAGGAAAAGTCAGGTTGACCAAAGTTAGTAGGATAGATATTTCAGTCTGGGCCAAAGTGGTGGACTCACATTGCCATCCCTCCTTGAAAAAATACAACAAAGTGTGGAACACAGACTACTTTAAAACTGATGGTGATACACAGATATATGTTGTTTGACAGAGACAACAAGAGACTTAAATCAACATGGTTAGAGGTGAGACTACTGGAAAATTTTAACGTCAAGTTCAACAGCAACTGATCAAACTGCCATCAGCTGATGAAGACCATGTGCTACAGTAAAAAGTTCTGGAACGTGCTGGTAAATGGACCTTGAGTGAAGATGCTTCCGAGGTCAAGAATGAACTGTCAAGCTGAAGGAATAATACTTCGGATGACTGGAGTGCTGTAGCTCTTCTTTTATCACTACAGCAAATTCTGATTGACAGTGTATAATGTGGTTACCTAGCAACAGCAAGATGGCTGTCACTGCCAAAAAGATGTCAACGTGATCGGGGGTCTAGAACCAAAAAAAAAAAAATGCAGGCAGGGCGCCTCCTTTTTAAATTTTTCTGTCTAATAAACCAGATGGAGTTAAAGTTCAATCTACTTTACATCAGCCAATAACTTTCTTCAATAAAATAATGAGAAAGCTGCATGCAGGTGTGTGCATGTGTGATTATGTTACTTCTTCCTGTACCTTTACTGTCATGGAGGCAATTAGTGCCACTGTAGAGGACAAAAACAAAATGTCAAGCATAAAACACACACAGAGTCATCTTCAATGGACATTAAATGACTTACATTCATTTCCTGCAGACTTATCCTAACCTTAAGATAACCCTAAACTTACTTTAACTTTAAGCAAAATCTTCACCCTAAAATTAACGATTTACATTAAAGGGACTTGCTTTTTGTCCCCATCAGGGAGGCGAGTAGACGGGTGTTATTTATTTAATTAATTGATTTTTTTTCTCTTTGCACCGTCAAAGCTCAGTTGCCAGTTGTGGGTAAATGAGATATACAAAATGTGAAAAGAGGGTGATGAAGAAAAAGGACACGAGCGGATGCTCTTGACATTAAAATGACTACTGTCGCTACATTGGAATACATTTGGCCACTCAAGAGTGTGTCACCACAGCTTTCTTGTCATCTTCCTTCATCTAGAAGTCAGTGTGGTGCAAAAAGAGGAGGAGGAGGAGGAGGAGGAGGAGGGATGGAGGTAGATGACACAGAAGAGAAACTCGGACTAGTCTGGAGGAGATGAAAATAGGGAGGCAACAAGCAGCACTAATGGGGTTGAACTGAGGCTTTATGTGGTGACTCAGTGGGCAAAGTGGCTGCATCCTGCCAGAGAGGAGATGAACCAGACTCACTGCCAGGGTGACGATTAGAATTATTTTAAAACTTTAAAGTGCTGGTACCTGCAATGCACCAGGATACTGTCTGATACTGGTGTTTGAGGGCTAATATAATAAATATAGTGAGGAAGTAAGTAAGAAAAGCTTTATTTATATAACACCTTTTTTAACGCAGGTTACAAAGTGCTTTACATTGACATTGGGACACAAAGAAAAGAGGACACAAAAACCATAAAAGACACATTCAAGAACACATTCAGACATCACACACATATATGAGCACAGCAAGCATACAGTCATCACTCAGAGCACACACTTGAGTTTATCGAATGTTATGAGAAAGCCGTTCTAAAAAAGTAGGTTTTCAAGTGTTTTTTGAAGCAGTCAACAGACTCTCAGCTGATCTGATGGAAGTGGGGAGATTGTTCCAAAGTCTGGGTGGCATGGCAACAAAAGCACAGTCGCCTTTGGTTTTTAGTTTGGCATGTGCGTAATGTAGGACTATATTAACCTCAGTTAAGTTTAAGTTAAGTTTCTTTTGTATTTTGTATTTTTTTGTATTGCTGATGTCTCTGCGTTGTGTTGTGATGATGATGATGATGGTGGATTAACGGCTGACAGTTAGTAACATCAGTTGACTCCAATGAAGACACCCAGACAGCTCCGATGTCGATTCAGTGATGTCTGTTTATTGCTTACAAGCACTTCGGGATCTGGAGGATACAAGCCCGGTCTCAGTAAAACTATTTAACATAAATAAAATCATAATCAAATAATCAAATACTAATAAATGATTTCTGTGCCGAAGCTTAATAACCATAAAATAACAAATTACAGGCCGACGCTCTAACCTCGACCAGGATCAAAAACTCAATATATTATAGATTATTGATACAGATTAATCAGTTCACATAGATAATCACTCTGAATGTCAATATAATTATAATTAGTAATAAAGTCTCTCTCAGGTCAGCTATACATTATTATTTACAGGTTTCCATTTAACAGTCACACACTCACCCGGTCTGACTTGTTCCCACGGCGATGGGCTTTATAGCTGCATCGTTACCTTGGATACTATGTAGCCAAGTATTAAATATTAAATATAAGATAACAGCATAAAATAATGAAAATAACACAAATATGTACACCATACAACTATTAAATAAAGGTAAAATTACTGACGAAATTATATTCTATATTACAAGATTTTGCTATTAGACATAGTGACCATTTAAAGCTCAACTGAAGTGTTTAACATGCAACATGGCCAACAGGTTTTGGTTGGAAGACCTAAGTGACCGCTTGGTAGTATAAGGGCTTAGTAGCTCGGAAATATATGCAGGAGCTAAACCGTGTAAGGCCCTATAAGTGATTAAAAGAACCTTGAAATCGATCCTGAGCTTCACTGGCAGCCGATGCAGTGAGGCTAAAACAGTAGTGATGTGAGATATACGGCCAGTCCGAGTTAATAGCCTAGCTGCTGCATTTTGTACAAGCTGAAGACGTGACAGGTCAGCTCGGCTATGGCAAGTGAAAAGGGAATTGCAGTAATCGAGACGGGAAAAAATGAAGGCATGAATGATATGTTCTAAGTCAGAGGCTGACAATAATAGTCTGAAAAAAAAACAGGATTGAACCATTTTATTGACATGGTGTTCAAATTTCAATTTAGGGTCAAATATAACGCCAAGATTCCTGTCGTTAGTTTTGATATAGCAAATATGGCTTCATTCTCAGCACTGTAAAAAATCTAAGACGGTCACAGTGCAGTAGATTTTATAGACAAGGACAAGGACGTCCTAACTATAAAGAGAACTTTTCTTTCTCTTACAAATTAAAAGTTTTACTTTAATACACACCCATCTGCAATTCAATTCAGATGGCCTTAGGCAATGATCATGCTGGCAGTGTTTAAGCTGTGTGTTTTGGGAGAAGAGACCTATGTTGAAAAAATCTCACTCTTGCTATTTTTTCCTCCTTTTCTTTCTCACGCTTCTCTGTGATGAATCATCGGCCGTCCTGGGACTGTTCTCCTTCCCTCCGCTGTCCTCCAGGAGATTCAGCTTCACTCTCTCTCTCCTGTGTGAAATACGTCCTTGCCTCTAGCACAGGCAATGCACACATAGACCTCAGAGGAGGCTTGCGCACCTGCCTGTTGGGCCTCCTAGAGAGAAAGTACCCCTTTTCTGGGGTGTTTTTTTAAAATAAATAAATACATTCCTGTTATTCCTGCTACATCCAGCATAACACATCAATGCAATTAGTACCTCATCTTGTTTCTGAGTGTAGCCGACAGAGAATTTATATAGTATATCTTAATGTTAATAGTTTACCGTAGTTGACAGATCTCAGTAGCATGGAACTAATGTTCAGGGGGACGATTATTGTCATTGCACATCCCATGCAAAGCGGGTATGAATACTGTCATGCAACAAGTATCTCCAAGTAGTTTAAGTCAGTTATAAAGTTGTGAAAAAGGTAGGCATCTTTATCTCCCACAAGCTACAAAACAACGACGATATGATGCACTTAAGAAATACGACAACGTTAAGGACGTTTTCTTCTGTATCAAGCAGCCAATGAGGTGCATTCAATGTCAGCTAGGTTAATCTGAGTTTCTAGTGTCAAATTGATCTGCACTTATGTTGTCATCGTGTTTGTGTTATTAAAGTCAGACATTAAAGTCGTACAGTAAGCATACATATTTTCTTTCTTCATATTTTATGTGTTATGTAACAGGTTAATATGTGTATAAGGGCAGTGAATGCAGCTACACTTACATGAATGTTGAATGTTAACTGTTTACTAAATGTCATTATATATTTAGGCAAATAGTCAAGTTCAAGCACTTTTTTCAGTGTTATTCAGTATTTTTGGAGGGATGAAGGAATGTTAACTGTTAAAATCTTTTATAAACCAGTGTCTAATACTCCTTATCTAAAGTGTATATGTTGCTTTTTAGAGTTGTGGCTTAAATGCATGATGTGTTCCAAGCCTCAGTATTATATATATGATATTTCAATTATATTAAACTAATTTGTTGGCACATAGTAATAGTATCTTAGCCATACAATATCAGCATCTTCTTATTGCCCGTTATTACTGAAGCAATTATACCTTCTATGGAGAGGTGGTAAGAGATGAATATGAAGGCGAGAGAGGCAGCCATGCAGCCAGAGGAGGTGCGTCTTTGTCATCATTCAGAGCTTCTGCAAGTGAGAGTCAGTCAGAGAGCTACAGTAGGTAAGAGATGGGCTGGTTAACATGTGAGGAGAATTTACTGAAATACACTTCATTTCTTTGCATCTATCATTAATTAACCAACCTCAGTCATGGGTTTCTTTTAAATGTAGTAATTAGTAGTTAAATTAGTAGTCATTCCAGGCATATATTTATTCAATTATTTTATGAATTTGAGTCCCTGCCCCTGTAACATCCTCTGCAAATCCCTGGTTAGGGCTGTTCTCATCCCCAGGTCGTCAAATACCGACGCAGGCATAGGCTACTAGTTACACAACCCCTGGAGATTTTTTGTATCTTGATGATTCTTGGTTTGGGGATTTTATGTCAGCATGACAAAATCCATTTAATGCAAACATACAAAGAATGTGTCTTGGCGTTTGCTCCCAAAGACGCAACACAGAAGAACAAAAATAGACAAAAGTAACGTTGTAATAATAATAATGAAATAAACAAAGTAATGTTAAAATTAAATTGAAATTTTAAAATCTATTTACAGAATGGAATTGTAATAGTTTTGAAATGGGATATAAAACTTGAAATGAAATATTAACTTTACAAAGGAACTATGTATTGTGCTCTGGACAAACAAATGAAGTGTATGAAATATATGAAGGTGACAAAAGCAAAAATGAAATGTGACCTGTGCATAAATAATTAAATTATGTAACAGTGGAGGTTGAATGCAATGCACGATCTAAAGTCCAGTTTGATGAAATATATGAAAGTAACAAGTGCAGGGATTAAACGATGGATGTGAAATGTAAAATCCAGTGTGATAAACCCGTCTTCATCCTGTTTACATGGCCATGGTGCAAGATTTGATGCACGCACACACACACACGCACATGCACACACACAGTCAATTCACCCATTTTCACCCAGAGCCATTTGTGACTCATGCTTTTCACCTTTTAACACACACTTCTTGTGATCACTCAAATGGTTGAAATTGTCACACACACAAAACACACGCATGCTTCTCCCTCTGACGACAGCTCTAACAAGCTATCAGCAGACCTCCAACCGGATGAGTCTGTGTGGAAGCAGCAGCTGTTTGGTTGTTTTATAAAAGATAACCACAGCAGTTAAAACTATTATCTCCGAAACAAGGAGGCGCTCTTCCCAGCAGGATGTGTGATATTAGAACCGCTCTCCTCTCCTCAGGGGAAAAGTGCAAAGGACATAGTTTAATTCTGCATTTAACAACCAGCTGTTTCGCTGCGTTAGTGGAGATAACAGAACCACATAAGCATGCTGTTATCTGTCAGAAAGGATGTTGTTATGTAGGAAAATGTGTAAATATTTCCCGCTCTGGGATTTTACCTAGCAAATAGAGTTGCTTCAGAGCTGGTAATGGTTCTATATCATATTAGAGATAACAGGCGTAGTAAAAGAGTTATCAAGCAAAACATGAAGGCTTCTTTTCCAGTGCAAATATAAAGTGGGACTCTTCAATGGCCACAGGTGATACATTGCAATTTTAATTTTAAAATTCATGAGAGAGGATAATGTTTTTTGGGGAAGAAAGGAAATGGAAGACAGGATGGAACCAAAACGAATATAAAGCTGAGGTTACAGTTTTTAAGTCATGGGGGAAATGTCCCCCCAGTTGTCAGAGGTCAACCCAATCTCACATCAGGATGTGTAGCTACGTTGGTCCACAGCAAAAAATGTATTAGTTTCACAACAATGGCTCTAAAATTATGAGCTGCCTATGTTTTTTTGTTTTTTTTGGCTTATTCTTTTCTATTGGCCTGTGTCCAAACGAACAAAAAAATTAGCTGACATTCCTTTTATTCTCAGTGGAAATGCAATTAAAATGCATTTTGATAACATCTCTAGTGAGAAATGGGCATTTTATTTTCATAATCGTTCAGTGAATGTATATGATGTTTAGTTTGTCAGTTATTACAAAGATTTTTTCAGGCTTTTTATCGTTGCTATGGTGGTTGCTATGGTGGTTGCTATGGACACTGCTATTACTGAAACCACAGGTTGTCTGCGTTGATCAGTCATATATTTCAGATTGGATTTTAGCTTGAACTTTAATGGATGTATTTCAGAAGTTTCCATTTCAAGTCAAGAACAAAAAAAAATAAAAATAAAGAAATCCTAGTACTACTGTTTGTTTATGTGGCCTATCATGTCGGAGGAAGTCTACTGAGCGCCAGCTTCCGGGAACTGGCCAGTCAGAACAGAGTGGGCTCATTGGGATGGGGCCTTAGAGAAAGAGGCCAAAACAGCCTGTTTCAGACAGAAGCTGAACTAAGGGGCTGCATAAAGAACCAGTATAAGATAAATAAGGAGTTTTTTGAACTGTAAACCATGCAAATATATTCCAGTAGTGCATGATATCTCTTTTAATGATAAAAATCTATATGTGTATTTTGATAGATATCTGCGTCCACATACCAATGATTTTGTCCGTATTGTAAAGGATAACATATTCCATTTCACAATATAAGTCCACAATAAGTCCATAAATACAGCCTCTAAATATACCAAAGATTTTAATCATCACCTCACTGACTGAAAATTGATTATAAACTTCACTATAGTTGTATTTTTTCCAAGGATTTTTAATATATTTGCCTGAAAAATGTAAGATATACTGTATGTGATTTGTAGTGAATATATGACATGCAAAACATTATAGTTCTTTTATATTATATTATTTATTCCCTTTATCAGATACAATCTCTTAAATCTTTTTTTCTTGATAATTGTCTTTTATTGTTTTCATTTTTTCTCTCATTTACTTCAGTTTGTTTCTACCTCATGTAGTCTCTTTTTAAAAGCTTGGATTCAGTTGAAAATAGCTCTGAGCTGTTGGCACTCTACTTTCTGGCATCAACATGTTGGCAGTGAACCTCTGACAAGTTAACTTCAAAAACAGCGTGCTAACATCACCATCAACCTTGGGTTATTAGCTTCTTTATGGGTATTCAGCTTTGAGTTTGTGTGCAGACAGCTCATGGTTTCTTTTGCCTGCTCCGATCTGTAGAAATTTAATGGATGTCTGGGGAAAAGATCCTTATGTCAATGGCTCAAGGAGAAACAGCATAAATGACTTGCAGACAAAAGCTGAGCCACAGACACACAAACAGATATCAACTGGTATCTACATGTAAAAAACAAAAATTTCTGCTTCTCTGGTGTGGCCAAGTGAGCTCCTTAAGGGTTTGAGGTTCACATGTTGATGAATACAGCAATTCAGACAGATGCAAATCCAACATTCAAGCAACACAGGCTTAGTTTACATCAAAAGACAGACAACGGGCCCCATGCAAGAAGCACTCGTATGAACAGAATCATTCTTAAGAGGCTTTTCTCCTAAGTATGAACGAAATCTAGCAGTGGTCCAGACCTGTTGTACGAGTCATAAACAGATAGTTTCTGTTTTGTGTGAGCAAATCTCAAGAAAAATGTGAAAATGTTCTTGCAAGAGGCCCGTTGTGTAAGATGCCCGTTCTATTGCCTTATTATCTTGTATCTAATTTTTGGAGCCTCGTGTGACAAGCTGGCAAACATATTATCAGCTTCATGCAGGTGAAGCCTCTCTACAGCTAAACAAAGTCTTTTTTTTTACCAAATATAATTAAAGGAAGAGAGATGCTCACATGGCAAAGCACATGCAACTGCTTTCTCCTCAGTTCAAACCATTCAGTTGTTTGTGTATTCAAATGTTGTGTATCTCAGGCTTTTGCCAGGGTGGTTTGTGAGCTCAGGGACACCAGTTTCCAGAGTCAAAGTCCTGTGCTTTGTACACCCACCATCCATATTATGTCCATAAATATTATGGAAAAGCAATACATTATGTGGTATATAAATGTAAGCTTTATACACCCGATTCGACAGCATTAGTTCCAGCATGCAATAAGTATCTAATATATGAATGTAGCAGCTAAAAGGTGTGTGACCTGCAGCATGTTCAAGACAGTTTCAGTTTAGAAACACATCTTCCTTATTGTACCAATCTCATAATAATACCGAGCTGACCTCCATCCTCACCATAGCAACCTGTTTTCATTTATCTTCTGTCTTTAGATTCATGTTGGGTGCAGCTTTAATTACAGCAATCATCCTTCTTTCAATACCTTCTTTGTTCTTTTTCTTTCTCTGCTAACATCAATGATACGTAAGGATGTGAAAGAAAGATTTAATGTGAGGTCTATTGATCTGCTCCTGGTTTTGCTGTACAATGACTGTTAAATTAATTACCCCCCCCCCCCAAAAAAAAAATAATTAATCCTTTAAAATGTCCTTTCATTACAAATGAAGAACACTGCATGGCTTATTACTCCACTTCTACGTAATTGATCTAAAATGATCTAAATTTGCAATTAAATCAGCAGAATGTCTTTGTTCTCTTCCTTGATGTTATTGCTGTGCTTTCTACTTTGCAACCAGTGTACACCTACTTAAATCAAATGACTGACAGCACAAATTGAGTAATTTATGGGGTTATGTGCTGGGTTGGCTGCATTCATTTTTGGCTTCTAACTTTAAAGAAAGATCCTCAGAGACAGAGAGACTTAGACTTATTTCTAACTTGTTTAAGAGCTGTTTTCAACATGTAAGTTAAAGAGAGTCTAACTAGAAAAAAAATACAAATGATGAACTTCCTCCATTATATTCTTTTCTTTCTTTCTTTCTCCGTCCCACCTGTCAGATACTGTTGGTAACAATAAAACAAAATTGCTGCAATTAAGGTGATTCAGCGCCATTTCGCTTTATTTGCAGTTTACACAGTTGTGTATTTGTTGAGTTTCATTGGCGTTCAGTCTTTTAATCATCGTTTGTCACTGAGCTGTAAGAAGTTAACACAATTACAGTTGGACAGAAAGTATGTTGACACTACTTAGATTAACTTATTTCTAGCTAGCTGAGTAAGTGTAATCTCATAAAACACTTTTATTATTTATTTCAGCAGTAAAATGATGCCTGTTCAGAGTGATTCAGTGTGAGTACAAGAGGAGGAGAAGAACTTGCATTGATTTGATGGAGGTTAAACAATTCTAGACATACTGAAAATCACATAGATTCATATTGAAA
The DNA here is from genome assembly GCF_963924715.1 of Thunnus thynnus. Taxonomy (NCBI): domain Eukaryota; kingdom Metazoa; phylum Chordata; class Actinopteri; order Scombriformes; family Scombridae; genus Thunnus; species Thunnus thynnus. The sequence continues at coordinate 30,687,518 of NC_089522.1, read as the reverse complement.
AGTTTCAACATTTATGGTCCCTGGAGGAGAATTTCTACTGACTTTGGTGATTCCCAGACTTTACTACAAGTGTCATCAGCAAGTTGACAATTTTGACTTTCAGTGAAATATCTCCTTTGCCACCACAATAACGTTAATGATGTTGATGCATCGATCCAATACTTGTTGAGATATTGGATTCAAACTAAAAATGTTAAGAACATAAGTGTTTGTCAATTCATGAAGTTGCGAATATTATACCTGAATACTAAAGCTGATTTCCCCAGCTACATTTATCCTGGAGAATAGATGACAATTTCACTGCCGTATATACATGTAATTGGGTTTCTAATCAGCTTTTTATAAGTGTTTATGTGCATGACAAAGAACTTGCTGACAGGGAAAGCATAAAGCGGCTGGGCTGGATGAAAGGAAAGATCATTACATGGAACAATGATTCCTCGTATTTAAAATAATTCCATCCGAAGTCTGACTATAAGTCGGTTTCTATCACTGAACATGTTGAATTCACACAATTTTGTGTTGTGAGGAGGAGCTCTGTGCCATCAGTCTGCTAAAAATCAGTAAGCCATTGTTCCAAAAAAGAGTTTGGGAGGTTGAGGAGAAATGTGATTACTGATCTGCAGCATGTGTGTGCAGATTTACAGTATCCAGGTTACTACATTGCAAGTAAATGTTCCCTGATTACCCATTTAACCTGGTTTCTCTCAGTAACCTGTTACTTAAGTGCATGTAACCGCAGTTCAAATACTTATAGAACACGATACGTAAAGTCAGGTCATGAAGTTGTGAATACCACATCAGCTGGTCTTTCAAAAGGACTCTTAGAGTGAACATGGTAAACATAACCCCACTTTCAAGACTTCTGCTTCCTGCACTGTAGACAAAATCTTACTATCTAATCTTATATGGCCTTTCTAGCCAGGAGCACTTGTTGCATACCACATCTCTGTTCCAATAGCTAATAACATGATACATGTAGATCAGATAACACAGACATTTTTCATTAAAATTACACAAAAACATTCTCACTAAATGCTAAAAATGTGTTAGTTTTAAAGTGGAAGCCTCATGATAAACTTCAGATTTTCCAGTGGATTCTCTCATTATTAGACATCATCTCTCTGGAACTCTCTATAGCTCGAACCAACGATGTGAAGGGAAATACAACTGACACCTTTTTCAAGGCAATGGAGAAAGTTAAATGAATCTATATAATCCAGATTGGGAAATAATGTCTGTGACTATATACAAATGTTCATACCATCATCAAGATATGGTCTATATTGTTTTTCTGTGGTAGTTTATGGCACTTACAACTGATGTTTTTTTCAGTTTTTGATGTTTTAGGGTTGTCTTACCTATGTGCCATCCAGAATTAGGGTTGCTATTTGTGTCACCTTGTCATGTCCTCGTAACTGTTAATACACTGATTTTTTTTCATTTTGCCAGATTTGGATGGAAATAAATAGAGATTGAAGGAAAGGAATTGAGTTTTAGAGCCATAGCTGTGGAAAAAATACAACTGATGAAGAAAAATAAGACTCTAAATTTCTAAATATTAGAAGTAAAGATATCAAACATATAAATCCTTTCCCTCCTTTATTGCCAGTAAGTGGTGCACAAACACAGAAACACATTCATACAGCAATAAGTCTATAGTTAATGTTGGTCAAATAAGGCTAACAAATCAATATCTGTGTCTCCGCTAGGAAGACAAACAACACACAGAGCTAACTGCCCACCAGTCTGGGGCTCTGTTGCCTGTGTGGCTCAAGATGTTTTCAATTAAAACAAAATGTTGCAGCAAATAACATGTCAAAAACACAAAAAAGAACAAAAGATAATTACAAAAACTGTGAGATGAGAAATATCAATTAGCTGGATTTTTAAAATAAAAACAGCTGGGTGCCAGTCTTTTCATAAATAAATCACGTCTGAATAATTTCTGGCTTACTGATAGAGAGTGTCGTCCATAACACAATTACTGTGGCTGTCTCCCTTATGAAAGCACACTTCCCTCATTTGTTGTTAAAATACTTATTGACTCATGACCTGGGTGAAGTGATGCAGGTCATCCGCCCACCACAGTGTCCTAATTCAACCTACCAGTGGCCAGCTAACAATCTCTCACATTCTGCCTCTTGTCTGACTTCATTCATCAATTTACAGCTGCTCTGTCGTTCCTGTTTTTCCATACTATCACTGCTCCTCTCATTCACAAGTTTCACATGCAATCATCTGACCATTCATCATTTGTTCTGCATCGTATGAACCAATCTATTGGCAAACGCCATGATTCTCTAGCTCAGTCTGTGAGATCAAGTGTTAATATTCATTAGGATAATGGTGTCAGAGTATCTTAGGAGGTTCGTCTGTGGTTGTCTGTCATCCACCTGCAGTCAAGCTGATCCAGCCCTAATGCTTTTATCTTCATGGACCTGAACCCCGTGAACATAACACATTAATATGTCATTTAACAGGGTTCCAAATCCCCACATCTTTTCTGTGTTGCTATGTCAATTCATAATAAGAATTATCCTTAATCCCTAATATAACATTCATTAAAATCAGAGTAAAGCTTGATTCTTTTTTGTTTCTTATGACAAGTCATCTCTCGGTGAAAAAAGTCATTCAGTGTGCTGCAATTCAAGTCAATCAGCGCATTTACATGCCCTTAAGTAACCAGGTTACAGTCAGCCTCCTACAGTTGGCTGATTTCTTAACTGTTGAGTAAATGAGAAACCTGGGTAAGGGATTAGAGAAACCTGATTTCCCCAACTAGATTTCTCCTGGAGAATGCCAATTTCACTGCCATGTATACATGAAACCTGGTTTTTAAATCGGCTTTTTGCAAGTGTGCATGTGAATAACAAAAGACTTGCAGACAGGGAAAGTACAAAGCGGCTGTGCTGGATGAAAGGAAAGATCATTACACGGAACAATGCTTCCTTTAAAATAATTCCATCCAAAGTCTGACTATAAGTCAGTTTCTACCATTGAATATTTGACTGTAAATTTCACATGCTTTTGTGCTGGGACGAGGAGCTCTACACTGTCAGTCTGCTAAAATCAGTAAGTCATGGTTCCAAAAAAAGAGTTTGGGGGGTCGAGGAGAAATTTGATTACTAATCTGCAGCATGTGTGTGCAGATTTACAGTATCCAGGTTACTACAGTGCATGTAAATGTTCCCTGATCATCCATTTAACCTGGTTTCTCTCAGTAACCTGTTACTTAAGTACATGTAACTGAAGCACAAATATTAATAGAACACAAAATTAAATGATAATAAAAATGAAAATAAATGGAAAGTAAGTAAATTGAAATATAATAGACAAAATAAAAGCAATCATGTACTGTAGTTATTTAATTCAGAAAATACATCGGCATGGCTTCTTCCACCGCTGCTTTGCTGATGACGCCCAGATATTCTTGTATAAACTTTTTGGCATGTTTCTCTGTTTGCCAGGCAGAAATTTCAGAGCTGATGTCAAGGCACCAGTACAAACTCAGCTTTGACAAGACTGAGCATGAGCTCTTTCCAGACTCTGGACAATCACTCTCAGCAAACTTGATACAATAGCCCTCAAAAACAATAGCAAATTGCTCTTGTGCAACATCAGATGAATTTGCCTGTTTCTCACTAGGGAGGCGGCCCAGGTGCTCATACAGGCACTTTCATTTCCCTCCTGAACTACTGCTACTTCCTCATTGATGGAGCCCCTGTGTCTGCCACCAAAACCTCTGCAGCTAGTCCGCAATGCTGCTCACAACTCCTCCATTCACTTCTCTAGTGCCCTGTTGCAGCTTTTATCCACTTCAAAGACTCTGGTGTTAACTGCTCCCTCCTTCCTTGAAGCTGAGATGAAATGTTACACTCCAGTGCGACAATTGCACTCCCTGCTGCCTGATGATTAGCTGCTCCAGAGACGCATGTGGATGCTCACCTCGGTCAAGGCTTTTGTCTTTTCTGGCCCCACAGTGGTGGAATAAACTCCCCTCTGATGTCAAGATAGCAGAGCCACAGGCTAAAAACCATTCATTTCATTTTTTTTTTTAGAAGAAAACCCTAAGCACTTGTACTGTAGTACTGAACACTTTTAGTTGTTTGTGTGGGAGGGATACACTTCCGATTTTTGACAACATCTAGACTTTGTTCCAATAAAGTTTAAATACACTGATTATAAGTTGTTTTGGGCAAAATTGTCTAACTTAAATAGAAAGACAGACAAATGACTTAGTTAACATCTTTCACCCTGTCAGCTCTTGCATGACTGCTGTTGTTTCACTCATAAATGACAATAGAAATAAATAGGAAAAACAATTTTAATATTGTTTTACTTACTACTACTACCACCACCAGGTCTCTAAGGTCGAATTGTAAGTGGATAATATTTTTGTGGCCACTAATTGTATGATCACACTGTGTGACATCCCTCACAGTTGCAATGATATAAAATAAAACGTAAAGAATAGCTCTCATATTGTCCTGTGACATTTGTTTTCTGTCAAATTATTCATTTCTGTCCAGAGACAATCTGTGATTGACAAACATGGCTTTAATTAAGCTTGAGTCATTACTGATGATGTTTACATTAGTTTGTAAACTGCATTAATATTCATTTGTCTATGAGTCAAGGCTGAAGATGCCCCTCTATATTATGTTACAAAATCTTCAATTCATCAAACTTGATCTGTCCCTTGTGAATGTATGTTAAATGTTAAACATAATTTTACATGTAAAAACATTCATTTCCTATGTATTTATTGTGGGACCCACATTTTCATGGATTCCCATGTAGTTTTCTGACATTTCACATTTATTTTACATGTGGAGAGAAAGATTAATTGTATATGACTCTCTACGGAGTCTGTCATGATGCTGCCATTGGATATTGTTAATGCAATAAAACTCTGCTTTTTGGAATTATTTATGGAAGATGCTTTCCCAGAGAGTGACACGACAAGCTGTAAATCTGTAAATGGCCAACACAACTGATTCAAGCACAGGGATTATGGAGCCTGGAGTGTTTTTTAATGAGAAAATAATGGGGAGGGCAATTGTTAACATGTAGTACAATGCTAATGCTTCATTTTATGAGTCAGTAATTTTCTGATCATTGCAAAAATGTTTCCTCGAAAGAATGATGATTTTGTTTTACTAATTATAGACAAATTACGGTACAGTCTTAATTTGATACATATTGAATTATTTTTTTTCTAATAATTGGTAGTTGGTATATAGCAGGTCAACAAATATGTTACATTTGCCTGTAGGCAAGCAGACAATTCAACATACAGTACTGTGTAAAGGTTTTAGGCACATTTAATGTATAGATTCTTATCCATTATGCAATACCATCAGGGAGGCATCCAGTCAATCTCAAGTTTATTCTGCAGAAAGACAACAGCCAGAGTCATAAAGAACTATCTTCAGTGATAAGAACAAGGAGTCCTGCAACAGATGGTATGGACCCCACAGAAAACCATGTCAAATACCAGTGCGCAGGTCGGTTACATCACTATCTCAGTCTTTCTCCTCTGCTCTGCTCTTACGTCTATCAGCAGGTCTCAACCAGAGGAGTCACATTAACCTGCTATATGATGCACATTTGCTAATTTGGACATCACTCCTGGAGTTGGGGGTGTTCCTCAGAGATAAGTGAAGTGCTCTCAAGGGACTCTCCATAACCCTTTCCATAAAGTTAGGTTGTAAAAAATAGGCAATAAATGAAAAGTACAAAGCAATAATTGTCTTTGAAGGTCTTCCCTACACATTACACGGTGTGCTGTCTCTGTGTTTTATTTGTGTATAAATAGGTAGAGGTCTGTCTGCAATGAGGCAATAAGTAAAGTTTTAGCTCAGTAGTCAGCACAGTTTTTATGATCTGGGAGACTCCACTTTGAGATCTGGTGTGGGGACCTCCTTGGTAAGGTAGTTTATTGATGAACACTTATTCTTGATTTTTTAAAATTAAAAGCGTAATAAAAACAAAAAACAGGATTCTTAAGCCTCTGTCCACTTTTATTCAAATACAAATACAAATAATTTTGCTGCCTCTACAAATACAGGTACAAATACAAATACTGGGCCCTCTGCACATCCCTACTCTGTCCATGTACTACACACCAGCACAGTCTGTGACTCTTTGACTGGTATTATCAGGGGTTAAAGTGAGATTTGGCAGGATGGGGAACCCTAAGATCAGGTGTAGCAGTGCAGCTTGGGAAAAATGACTCACTTCAAAATAACTCTCAAATTGATTTGTACTGTGAGCTCCAGTGGACTTGTTTTCTTCGTGGACAGGCTATGTGACCAGCTGACCTTCTTTTGAGCACCCATTTCTTTATATATTTTTCTGGATCCCACTGGTCCAAAGAAGGCCCAACCAAAGAAATGAACATCAGTGCTGAGACCTTGTCAATTTGTAGCTCTGTCCTAGTAGCATTATTATATTTTTCATCTCAGAGAGTCCTCATTCACAGTCAGCACTGGTAACAGACAAGACAAAAAACAACTACACAAAATAACATTGTACTATGATATAAACACAAGTGTATATTTACTTGGAAAGCAGCATCAGGTCCATTGATCTAGATCTCCTGATGATGTTACAGAGTTATTGACGTATCCATTTGCTGTGATCACAGAGAACCTTTTGGTACAGATCAGGCTGGGTGTCTGGTGACTGTAAAGAAAATATGCACAACCCAGTGAGATTACTGGCACTCATCAGTGCAGATCAACATGATGCTGAGCTAAAACTATGTACTCACCCAGTGTGCTATCCTCATCCTGGAGCCATCAGACCTGGAGGATTAGAGGCCTGAGTAAAGGCCACTGCTGAGGGTCAGAGGTGATGATAAGAAGGCTGAGCAGGTATCTGCTGTTTCTGTCGCTCCAGTGTGTCTTTTACTAAGAAAAATATATAAGCACAGATATATCACACCTTGCTATGTCCATCTTTATATACAGTCTATGCCCACAATACAGTGGAGGGATAAGATATCCTATCTGGCCTTGATTCATCTTGTTATGTCTCAGGAGAAGCTGGAGGACTTGGCTGGGGAGAGAAATGCCTGGGCTACTAGTCAGCATGCTGCAGAAGAATTAAGGCTGAACTTAGGCTGAGACTGCATGATAATGGCACTTTAAAAAAAGAGAAATAGATGGAGAAAGACGAAAAAAGAGAAACAGAAAAATTAAGGAGAAAAAGTTTGTGACATGGAAATAGATCAGGAAGACAGAAACATAGCCATGCTGAGAGGGAGAGGGAAGATGCACAGGATGAAAGCATGGTGGGAGGGAAGGGTGAAGGAGGAGAGTCTTCTGGTTTTAGCCAATAAACCCTCAGGCAGAAAACATAGCTGATGTTTTTAGAATGAATAAGCTAATAGGGGAGGGGGAGGATGGCAAATACATGCATCTGTCTGCAGACTGCAGTCCTGACAGAGAGACTAATAAGAAAAGGAGGAGCATAAGGAAGTGGAGGAACATGCTGTCATTGTGATCAAATTTACATTTATGTACTGAGAAAATAAGACATACTGTACAAGTTGGTGGAGACCAAACCAGAGCTGAAAGAGAGTGAGTATTGGACATACATTTATGGGGATGATACAAATATAACTCCTCAACTGAACTAAATAGAAGGTAATGGTTTATATCTGCTGAATATGTAAATAGGGAATTGTTTGCTGCAACTAATGATTATTTATTTATTATTTATTGATTCATTGTTTTGTCTATAAAATGTCAGAAAATGGGGGAAAATGCCTGTTATAATTTCCCAGAGTTAAAGTTGACATTTTCATATGTATTGTCCAACCAAAGATAGCCAGTTGTATGACACGGAAAATCATGGCAGTAGACACTTACATTGAATCTTATTCTGTTCAGGTTTATGCTTTGGCATTTGATCAAAACATCACGCCATATAAGCTTCATGCAACTGAAAAAACTATAACTTATGTTTATCATATATATAAGAAACCAAGTTACTGTAAGAAATCCTGCTAGGGCAAGAAATCGGAGAATGTGTTTGCATGCAGATTTAGTGAATCAGCGAAAAAGAGGTGCTTTTGAGTTACAATGAGGCTGAACATTTCAGACAAACACAGCATGCAGAAATGAAAGATGCTACATAGTTTCTGGTCTGGTGAGGGAACATGTAACCAGTAAGGGGAATAAAAACAACCGGCAAACGAGGAGATGGGAAGAGAAGGAGCATGAAATTAATACAATGTGAGTCTCTTGGACCGCCATGAACACAAAATCACACGGAAGCAATGGATGTAGAGAGAGGGAGGTGTGAACTGTGAGGACTGGGGACAGATCGAAATGAGGAGGGAGAATAAAGGAGGAAAAGGGAGGATAAGGAAAAAAGGAGAATCTGGGAGGGCTGACAGAAGCTGAAACAAAAGTTTAGTGAGAGGAGGGGACAGACAGTGAGGCAAAGAGATGAACAGTAAGGGAATGAGGAGACAAATGAAGGAAAGAAAGAAAGATAAACTTGTGGAGTGACAGAAAAGGATAGATTTAGATGGAGTATTCAAGGCAGAAGGAAGAGATTTAGGAGCTGGAACAGGAGGGATGTAGTGAAAGAGCAAAAGGACAGCAGGATGGTTGGTTTTACACTTTACCTTCAAGTCTATTTTCTCCCATTTCATGTACATAACTACAGTAATTATGTATTCAGACTGCTGCCAATACGCAAATGACCTACTCTCAATATTGTGCCTGAAAGCATCCTGTGTGGACACTATGCGGACTGCAAAATGGAGGAGGCTTCTCTGATAAAATAAATACAAGTCAGCTCATTTTAGTACACTTAATCTCTTTTGACTGCATATGGTTGAGATAACAGTCAACATTTTTCAGTCCTTAGAGAGTAGAGTCCTTGGATAACTTCAGTTCTTGCAATTCACCCAAACTGTTCACTGCTTACACAGTAGTCACTTGGCAGTCAACTATCAATGTTTATGCTTTGCACTTAACTGCTTTCAGAGCGTTCACTTAGATTCAAAGTTCGACTCCTCTCAGAAAACCTCAAAAGCCAAGAGCCCATTCAACTCCTTGCAGTGCTAATCATCTTCAAGCTATATTCATATCTTTCATCCTACAGTCTTTCAGTACAGTCTCAGACTTTCACAACACTAGTGATACCACTTCATGTAATTTTGTACTCATCTAACCCAACAAGTTTTGATCCCTCTGATGAGAGAGATTCCACAACTCTGAAGATGAGACAGATTGTGGGTGGAAGAGAGGGGAAGGAGGGCGGGAACAGACGGAGAATGAGGTTGGGATAGAATTTTGCAAAGGTTGAGAGAGGATGAAATGCAGGTCTAAGGAGCTGGTGTAAGATGGTGAGATGAAAGCCAACACAAAGTTGGCAGAGAGAATTTCTGACGTTTTCAGTCTGGGTTAAAAGTCATATTTAGTGTCAGCCTCAGATATGGGCTCATTAAAACACACCAGAACCAGGACACACAGAGTATCTGAGGTCTTGTAATGTCAGAACGAGGCTCATTAAACATACTGGCACTTTGGTGAGACGGAGACCTAACAGATACAGGCTGGCAGCCAATTTCAGGTACTAAAGCAAACGCTAACACTCACTGACAGGCAAAGATAAGAGGGGAGCATATGGTTAAGATGGAAGGTTTTCTCCTCTGCCAAGAGAAGAGGAGGAGGAGACCTCAAACTGAAAAGCAACTGAGAACAAACATGACTTGGAGACTTGCACAAAAGTGGGTAAATTGAAAAAAGAAACCATACAATTCTTCTCTTCAAAGGGTCAGTACAAAATGTGTGAAATAGCCATTTGGTTAATGACAGAGAAAATGGCTTCACTTTAAAAAACACAGAGAACCTTCCCTCTTGGACAGATTTAAATGAAGTAGGCAGAAAAAAGGCAGGTATGTGTCACTCTCCTAAAAAGAGAAATTGTATGAAATTAAAGGACATGCAGAAATAAAGAAGATCTCAAATTTCAGCTATTAAAATGACCATCTTATCCAGAGCACCCCACACTAACTGGGCAGGTAGACAGTCCGTGTCCTACAAAAATGACCCATATGAATGTCAATCACTCAATCACTCATTAGTGCTTTCTGGTCTGCTGTCTCAATGGTAAAGGTCTGTTAAAGTTACCAAAACTTGTTTGAGGTTAGGTAAAGACTGTGGTCTTGGTTAAATTAAACAAACGTCTTTTGGTAGGAAATTAGATGCAAAACATGGTCTTTACTGTCAAAGTCATAGGCTTTGTGTGCTACCTCTCTAAGAGGTTTTCCACCAATCTAGCATGCTACTTGAGCCTTTGCTTCTGTGAGAAGCCGGTCATTGTTCACATAATTGCAGGAAATGTATGTCATTTTGAGCACTGGCATGACCGATCTAAAAACTCAACCCAGCCAGTCAACACTGGCCAATTCTGCAAAATCCCTGATTATGTTCCATGAGCACATTTTTTAAATTTCTACAATATCTGTGCATGGCAACGATGATATGATGACTTAGGTTAGGGAAAGACTGTGGTTATGGTTAATAAAAAGCAAACTTTACTTGCAGGACTGTAATGGTACACAGACTTCGGTCTCCTGTATCAAAGTTGGATGTGTTACACACCTGTCCACCACTCTGACATCTTCACCTTTACTGTCCGCCTTACTACATAAAAGACTACACTACTTCCTGCATTGGTGCTGAACATTGAACAGAGGTTAAGGTACAACAGAGTGAGTATTTAAATCACAAGTTCAAAAACAACCCTTTAAACTTATGATTTAATATCATACATTAAGATATGCAAATATTCTTGTTACACAATCTGTCATTAACTACATTAGCTGCTATGACAGCATATACTTCTTACTGATTATGTAATGAACAAACTTGAGGAAGCAAGAATGCAAAACACATTGCTCACAGATTTGAAAGCTATGAACAAATGAACAAATAAAGTCAAGTGTTCTTGTGCTTATGATGTACAGGGCTGTCATACACTAGCTCCTAAAATAAATTGCAATCCTCCTCACAATACAATTTAAAAACACACACACATGCATACAAACTTATTTGCAAGTCATGTTCCAGTGCCTGCCCTTCTCAAGTGCTGAGCTGTGATTACTTCCCCCTCAACAACAACCTACATCCAATTTTGAGGTGTACGGTTTAAAATAAGCACACCTGATTTATTTTCCTGAGAGCCTCATAGGTTGTAATTACAATTAACAGTTATTTTAATTGTGCACCTCTGTTCCCATAAATCCTGGACACTTACATATGTTGTACCAAGTGGTCATTAAAATTGATTTGTTGTTGCACATGTTATTTGGCATTGAGAAGAGTGATAAAGCTTGTTTGATATTAATTTACTTCGTGAGTGGTGGTAAAACTGCTATAGTTTTAATTTAGTGCTTTGGATGATAGATATTCTCCATTTACTAATGGACAGATTTTTATGAACTTCAGAACTGATCCAACTTTTCAAAGTCACTTCCACACTGACTTTCTGCCATTAGCTTGGGGCAGAACAGATGTTCTCCCATGTATCCCAACAGAGCCAGCATGAGTGAACTGAGATGCTGCATATGGCCCATCAGCCACCATGAGGCCCCTGAAGTAAAATTGTTTTTGGGTTTCTATGTTCATATCTGTCTGCTGTCCCAAATTCCCCAGAAGTTGAAGGGGCATTTTTTGGCTGCTATACTTTTAGGATGTGGGAACATTTTGGGAAATACGCTTTTTCTGTTTTTTGCCAAGAGTTAGATGGAAAGATGGATACCACTTATGTCTGTGTACTAAATATGAAGTTAGAGCCTGCAGCCACTTAGCTTAGCTTACCACAAAGACTGGAAATGGACAGTCTGGCTCTGTCTGAAGGTAACAAACTATACCTATCAGTACCTTCAAAGATCACTGACTATTATGCCATACCTTTATTTATTTTTTTTACTCTGGACAAAAACCAAAGTGCGCAAGCTGTGGTTTTAGAGACTATTTCTTGCCCTTACACAGTGGCTCTCAGCACGGAAGTGCATTTAAATGCAATTAAAGTGCAATTAAAATAAAAAAGATACAAAAAACACAAATTTTGGTACATTGGATATTGTCCAACTTTTGGATTTGTGGCCATATCAAACTGAACCTTTTTTTTTTTTTACTGAAATTGAATAAGACATTTTCTTAAGAATGAACTTTTCTTTACCAGGTGTTAGCAGGCTTTTTTTTTTTTTTTTTTTTGACTCTAGAGATAGTAATGTTGGTGGTTGGTCTGTCGGTCCACCACTTTGGTCCAGACCAAAATGTGTCATGTACTATTAAAGTGATTCCTATGGAAATTTGTACAGACATTTATTGTCCCCAGAGGATGAACCCTTCTAACATTGGTGTTCTTCTGACTTTTCCTCCTGCACCACCGTGAGCTTTGACATTTGTGGCCAAAGTGAAATATCTCAACAACTATTAGATGGATTACCATAAAATTTAGAAAATATATATTCAAGTTCCCTTAAGGACACTTTTATGACTTTTGGTGACTATTTACACTTATACTGTGATATATCTCAACATCTACTTGATGGATTTGCACACTGACTTCTCCTCTAGCACCACCATGAGGATTGCTGTGAAATTTGGTACACACATAATAACTTTGATCTTCTCACTTTTAATTTAGCAGAATCATCTGGTCAAAATTTAGTAATAATTAGCAAATGTTTGCATTATAAACACACTACACAAACATGGCGAGCATGGTAAACATAATTGTTCTCCATATTTGAACATTTAGAGAAAAAAAGAAGAAAATCTGATCCTGCTTGCACACAAAGGATTGAGTATTGAAGTGTCACAGTGAGTCTCATACAGTGGATTGTTGCATTGCAAAGCAGTAAACAACACAACATGATGCCCCTGAAAAAAAAAAACAGAGCAGTTTATTGGACTGCTTTTGGAAAAACATTGATTAAATGTGAAACCAAAATAATAAAGGTGTTATTTTGGAGATTAATGCCATACTTCTAGGCTCAGGAAAAACAAAGACCAGTTCTTTATTTTGACAGATGGATAATTTAAAAGTTCCTGTAGTGTTTGAGTAGGTATATGATGGTGTTTGGCCTGAGATCAGTTTCTTACGCAAAATTATTGTTGCAGTAAAACCTACCACTTCTTGTTTACACTCCATCGCTTCTCTGCATCATCCTCATTCTCAACTCTAGACTAAGCACTTTATAATCAATATAGCAATTTGACTGCACCTGCAGAGGAGTTTACAATTACTGATTACAGTACTTTGGCAAAGTCATTATGAATAAATCACAAACAAGGACATTAAAGCTATTCACTGTTCTCTTTGACGTGTTAAGAGTCTCTACCATGCAGTATAAATGATGTTATTAGTTTTCGAATGAACTCTTGAGTTAATAAAAGAGAAAGAAAAAAAAATCTTCATCAATTTCTAGTGTGGAGCAAAACAGAGCGCAGCAAATAAGACATGATGCAATCACAAACACACACGTTGGGCAATGAGTACAGCACACAAATAAACATTACATACGGTGAAATGAACAGCCCTGTTAAACAAATTGAGCAGGTGGATAAACAAACATAAAGCACTCAGAGCCCCAACCTCTGCCAAGGCTGCTTAATTTGTTTTAATTTGTCATATTTGGACATGATTAGAAAGTTTTAATCTGCATGAAAGTACACAAAGTGACAAGCAATGACTGACTGATATAGAGAGTGCACCATAATCATAACCAGGAGTATTAAGACTTTTTCTCATGCATGACATTGTTCATTATTCACAATATAGTCAACTACAGTGTAGTCAGAATTAATATACCCTGTATTATGGAATCAGTTTACACTGCAATGCAACATAAAAAGTAGTGTACATTCCTTGGTTGCTGAAGGGGAATTTATAGTTGTGCACCTACGCATGTAACCACCCCATAGTCACGCTACACACTGTAGCTGATGTGCACTGCCTCAGGGTAACCAACTAGGGGTGTGCCCGAATACAAATACATTATTCTGCAAAGCACAAATAGTGGGTTTTATACGAATATTTGTTTCATACAAATATTTTAAAAATTATTTGTTTTTGGGAAAAAAAAACATGTCAAATACCAGTTTGCAGGTCATCATTATCTCAGTCTCTCTCCTCTGCTCCACTGTTACATCTATCAGGGGTAAGTCCCAATAGATTCTCCATAACCTGTTCTTCCTCTTCTCCTTTCCCCAAAGTTAGGTTGTAAAAAATAGGCAATAAATGAAAATTGCAAAGCAAGAATCACCTTTGAAGTTGTACTACACATTACACGGTGTGCTGTCTCTGTCTTTTGGGTGTATAAATAGTTGGAGGTCTGCCTGCAATGAATCAATGAGTAAAGTTTTGGCTCAGTAGTCAGCGCAGTCGTCTATGATCTGGGAGACTCTAGTTGGAGACCCGGTGTGGGGATCTCCCTCATAAGGTAGCTCATTCATGAACACTTATTGTAATACATTAATTTTCTAAAATTAAAAGCGTAATAAATAAAGCACATAATTAAAGCACAATACAGCCTGATACTTTTTTTCTGGCACACTATATAATCCCTGACATTAAAATCCTTGTATAGTGAATAATGGATTAACGCTAAAATCACTGAGCTGTGGCCTGTGTTGTAATTACACAATGTATTCTACTTTGTTTATGTCAAATAGGGCATGCCTACAAGAACAATTACAGAAAAGGTCAACTATCTATTTTCTGCCATTAGCTCATGTCAGGTTGCTTTGTCAACAGGCTAAGCAATTTTTTTTTTCACCAAGTTTTAACTAAAGTTAATTGAAATCTGTGTCACAGCATGATGAACAGGTTAATAAACCTTTGCTGCACTTAGTAATCACATGTTGTATAATCATACTTTAATAATTAGTAATTTGAAGAAAGGAGCCCCAACGAATATCTCTCAGCACAAACGAGGTGGCCTGTAGATGACCTTCCGTCTCTGAGGTGTGAAACTGTTAACAAGTAAAAAATACACAGCTTTAGGGCTGACAGCAGGCACAGTCATTCCTGAAATACTCACTTCCTGATTGACTTAGACTAGAATGTGAAAGTCATTTGCACTGTTATTCTGCCTCATATGAGCTTGAGCTTAAAGTGTGACAGTTTTTGACATCATCATTGCAAAATGTATGAAAAATTAGGATGTGACTCAAATAAGCCCTCAAATAGACCATTACACAATCAGCTAGGCTCATCATCACTAATTGCGAACCAAATTGCATCTTTCAGCTTTAGGACTAATCCACCCAAACCTGGCTTCCTTAGGATTAAAGCTTATTTCTTATTGATAGAGTGTCTGCTCTGATTTCACTCTCTTACTTTAAATATAAATATTTTTCTCTCTGTCGCTGGTTGACTCTGATGCCTTTTGGTGATGAAAACTTTGATTTTGGATGTAATGCAGTAATTTAAGGAGTAATGATAGTGCCAAAAATTGGTGCAATCATAATTTAAATGGTTGTGCCTCCAAAGAAACATGGGCAAAATAACAATCATTTGCATATCATTTACATATTGATGTCCTTAATATGTAAATGATGCCTAATTAATTTCAGATTTTTACTTCAGTTTCAGGATTACATTGCTTGTCTAAGTACTTAGGATCCTGTTAAACAAAATGAACAAACAAACAAAACAAAAAAAGAACACTCTCTGAACAGGGCTTTTAGTTCCTCAAAACTTGACATTTGGAGATGCAAAGTTGCAAAGAGAAACAGTCTGTAACATTTTTAATCAAATTTTTTCCACTCACAGCACAGAGTTGGTGAAAAGTCTGGCATATGCAAATCTTTAGTAAATCTGGGCCAAACCAGAAGCCATCAGTTGCTGATCATCAGACTGTTTAAAACATGTTTAAAATGCCGTGCATCATCATGTCAGGTCTGTAAGACGTTGGGCTGCAGACAGGAGTTAAAACCTTGCTGCTACAGATGCAATTGTAATCCATCTTCCTTAATGTTTTCTAACTGTTATTCACAATGATAATTTTTGTGAGATGTGTGCAGAGTAGGGCATTTCAGAGGGCCTGGTATTTGTATTTGTATCTGTATTTGTTGAGGCAGAAAAATTATTTGTATTTATTTATTTTATGTATTTATTTAAAGTGTTGCAAGAAATGTTCATGAATAAACTACCTTACGAAGGAGGTCCCCACACCAGGTCTCAAGCTGGAGTCTCCCAGATCATAGATGACTGCACTGACCACTGAGCTAAAACTTTACTTATCACTTCATTGTAGACAGACCTCTACCTATTTATACACCCATAACACAGAGACAGCACACCGTGTAACTAGTAGGGAAGAACTTCAAAGGTGATTATTGCTTTGTACTTTTCATTCATTGCCTATTTTCTTATAAGCTAACTTTTTGGAAAGGAGAAGGGGAACAACAGGTTATGAGGAGTCCCTTAGGAGCACTTCATTTGTGTCAGTAGTTCAGCTTTATCTCTGGGGAACACCCCCAACTCCAGGAGTGATGTCCAAATTAGAAAATGTGCGTCATGTAGCAGGTGGATGTGACTCCCCTTGTTGAGACCTGTTGATAGACGTAACAGCTGAACAGAGGAGAGAGACTGAGATAGCGATGTAACCGACCTGCATGCTGGTATTTGATATGGTTCCCCCCCCCCCCAAAACAAATAATTTTTAAAATATTTGTGTGAAACAAATATTTGCAAAAAAAACAAACAAACAAACAAACACTATTTGTGCTTTGCTGAATAACATTTGTATTCAGGCACACCCCTAGTGCAGAGTCTGCTATTAATGATGTTTATGACACCAACATCTCTAATATATAAAAACTCTTTCAATATTTAACACTGGTAATATTAGACCCACAACACCAAGAATCTGGATGAAAATTAATGTTTTTAATCAGGTTGTAGAATTAGGTAAGGCAATTCACAGTATGTATTTGTAAAGCACATTTTATTACAAGTAAACAAAGTACTTGCTCTCTCGCACACACATACAGTGACTAATCCTGCTTGAGAATAGAAAAGTTTACAGTTTTCTTTTGAGTGAATACATATAGTATACTAACTGTGACAAATGTCCAGTCATCAGGCATTTTTCCTGGGAACAGAAGCAAATTGACAAATAGCACCCTTGTTAGATCAGGATCTTTTAGCACAGGTAAAAAAAAGAAGGAACAAGTTGTTTATATTGATTCTATTACGAGTTTCGGCATATACTGTGACTGCACTGGTATGTATTTTTCGACAAACAGCAACAGCCTTGCACTCTGAGTCCAACACTAACAAAAGCTCTCAACACTCCACCACCTTGGCTTTTATATCTTACCACAATAGCTGTCAGTGATCAAAATGGAAGCATTAAAACCTCAAATTGTAGTATAAACTCACTTGAGTACTGTGTGACAATGCTCTGGTTTAGCTGTAAGCGGCGCAGGTGGTGACTGACTGACACGTGATTTTTCCCCTCAGGGTTGAACGAATGTGCTTGCTGCTTAGATCGTTCAACTCGCCCTGACTCCAGTTGGCTGCTGCTGATACCAGCTCTCATATACTCGCTGCCCTTGACACTTCCGATAAATGCTGCTTGTGCGCCGAAGTGCCGAGTCAGACAATAGACTCGGTGCTTGTTGCTTGAGCCTGTCAGCCAGTGAAAACTGTTCCTGGCTGCTTTTGGAGTTGTGTCTGTTACTGGTAAGAATTCGTCTGCATATTGATTCAAATACTTCTGTCAAGTTAATCTCATATTTCTGCAACTGTCATGTTAAAACATACATACAAATTTTCGATATTTGTTTGTTGACTGGAAAAATAATACACCAGTAGCATAATCACAATAAGTGACTAAAATAAACAATGATTTCATAAGTTATCACCTTTATATAGCCGAGAACTTAACATTTTGGAGGGATAAGGAAGCAGAAATTGCTTTTACTTCCACTCATTACTAACACATATTAGAGTGTCCTCCTTTGGTCTGAAAGATACGTAACTCCTTAAAACTCTAAAACCTGAAAAACATGAAAGTTCGATTAAGGAGGTCAGAACCCGGGTGTAGCAAAGGCAACACAACACTCACTAGGGATCCAAACCTTTAAGTCCTAAAGCCCATAAAATCTATAGTAGAAGCCCAATTTTGAATTGAGCAGGAAATTAAAACTATAGTTGCCTTAATTGCACATAATTTATCTAACTGTACATTAGGTTATGCAAAAATGTATGAAGCAAATTAAATTCATCATTAAATGTCTCCATATTTGCAGGTGCTTCCATCCAGGTAATATTTAACAACAAGATAAAGCAGACGGCTCGCTCTATTGAAGTCAGAACTGAATCAGTGAATCTTTCTGAGAAGGAAAACATTATTTGCTGTTTGCTCTTGCGGTTAATTTGTACAACTGTGTTCTTGTTATCTGCTCTTTCTGTGATTATGTTGTGTATTCTTGTGTAGTTCTGTTTGGAAGTTATTAATCATTTACTATGTCACACATTTCTGATGGTATCAATGTGTGTGTGTGTGTGTGTGTGTAAAACAAACTGTTGATCTACCCAGCACTGCACGGAGCCTTTCTTTGCCACTGGGCAGGAGATTCTATCACATGTAGCCTTATTAATATGGATCTTAATTGGCACAAACCAAATTAGCACTTGGTCATCACATAGTGGGACTCACTCATCTTGGTGTTGGTCTGAAAACAAGGCACTTATTCTTGATTTCTGAAAGGCTTGAGTGCAGGATTTGGAAACCACAACAGGCACTCCATTTGTGAATTAAATTGAGACGCCAGGGAACAGACATAAACTATGATTAGTAAATGAAAAACATGATTAGCTCTATCTCTACTGTCATAATTAGTCCGTGTCCACCCTCTTTTGTGTGAAGCAGAGTTGCTATCCAAGTCAAACATATGATATGCAAAAACAGAAGTAGTCTGATAGAGATTAGAGGCAACAGATAGATATACACAAACACATGCCGGTACCTCCCTTCCCATCATCCACCCACGCCTGGGCAGAAATGGTTTCTGCAGTAATTCTTTCATTAGATCCGTATACAGTAAAAACCTCGCCTTGGTGCCCATTATTGTTTCTGGAGGGGAGGAATAAGTACCGAAGGCCACTCAGTAATGAATTATTCAGTCAGTCAGCTCATTACAATCCATCACCCTCCCTCTATTAATTTAACAAAACCCCCAAATTATCCGCATGACAACAATCATATCTTTCTCTACGATGGCACTTGAGCTCCATGTGGAAGATAAAATGATTCTGTCTTTCCACACAGCTTCACATTTGACAGATATTGAATATGAAATGTTTGTGGCTCTGTGGTTGCATTGTAAATCTTCCTAGAATCACCACAGCTGGCACAATCATGGATATCCAAAAAGAGAAAGATTGTTTTCAGCGAAGGTGTGGGTTCACCACACAGGTGTGGAAGCAGAAGGCGACTGGTGTTAAAGGTTAATTTGTCTCCAAATTCAGAGTTGTAAATTATGGTCATACCTTTTGCCCTGGGCTGTAATCAAAATGAGTTCATTTGTGTCCAAGAGACCTTCGGGCACAAGTGAGTCACAATGAATTTCACAAAGAGATAAGAAAGTTATCTTTAAAGACCACTGAACTAGGATATCCACTCTTACTGTTATTATCATTAATGGTTTCATTATTGGTCTTGTTTTACTTCTGGTTTGTCCTTATATAGGAAGTTACTTTATGCAAATGGCTGATTGCCTCAGCTTGGTTTCAGACTTCTGAAATGCAGCCCACATCTCTGATTATTTCAGTGATTCACATAGGCCCAACTCTTTATGTCCATAGGATCTGCCTGTGTCGCATTCTGGCTACATCTCAGCTCTGTTTCTGTTTCACTGTCCACTGGAAACTTTTCAGAAGCAGAGCATCTGTTCTTCAGCAGCCACATTTCTAAAGTTCAGAGTCGTTTCACCAACATTTGTCTGCTTTTACAAGGATACTGAATACATGTTTACAGCTCCTTTATATGCTTTGTGGCTGTACTTGAATACAACTACCCTTTTTTGCCTCTAATTTTCTCTGTAATAACACACTTTCAGTGTCAATGTAACCAATCTCACAGCACAGCTGCTGTTATTAACCTGTGTTTTTCTTTGTTTTGCCAGACGCAGTGTTCATGAAATAATGATTTTATCTGCAACATTTTGGTAATGACTGCTGGTTAAGAGGGAGCATTTGTGAAGTGTGATCAAATTACACACTAATTCCACATCTAACAACAGAAACAGAAAATTATGCAAATGGGAACAATTATATTGTGAATTGGGCTGCATGAAAACACAGTGTATGTGATCATTGGAGGAGACTGGACACATGGTTTGTATGTTACAGGTAGGCAGCACCAATCTAACAGTGAATAACCTGAAATTAGGGAAAGAACAAATGAGACCTCTGCTGTAATTTATTAAACCTATTTTTCTACCAATTGCATCTGTTTTCATTTGTATTATATATACACACAATGTCTTTCTAACAGAAAAATAAATCTATTCATATCGTCCCCATGGACACACGCATATCAAATAAACATCAACTTATCGATGTATTCCATTTTAGTAGTTTCTTCTCACATCTGCAAATATAACACTTGACGCTGTAACAAATAAGCTAATCTTTTAGAAGACTTTTCTTATTTAACCCTGTTGGTTAAAATGTACAGGCACTGGAGAAGTAGCTAGCCTACAGTGGACTAAACAACATCAAATTTTCACATTTTCCATGAATATCCACTCAAACAATACTGAAAATTGCAACATGAACCGATCCAGTGCTGGAGCCAATTAAACCAAAATAAACCAAACAAAGCAAGTCACCAGTGCTAATAGTAGCTGCTAGCGATCTCCTCCTTCCCTCTTCCCATCTCCACTCCGATGCCTGCAGCCTGCTGTGCACTCACCACACACACACACACACACAAACACTCACTCACTCACTCACTCACTCTGGACAAAGACAATGGTGTTTCTTGTGAATTTAATTTGCTCATTGTCTGTGTTGGACTTACGAGAGCAAGTGATCGTTCCAGGGTGAGTACATCTAACAATATGTTTTGCCTCCTGGACATTGCTTATGGATGCACTTGCTTTATGGTTGTTGTACAATTATTGCAAACCCGGAGGCGGTTGGCACAGGGCATGAACTTATAGTATTTACCCAGAGACTTACCCCACCTTCAAAGCCTTCTGGCTTTAAAGGTGCAGTGTGTAGAATTTAGTGGCATCTAGCGGAACGGACTTATCAGCAGTGGAATCAATTCCATTGCTGCTTTTCTACCTAACATGAGAATTGTTGTGTTTTCATTACCTTAGAATGAGCCCTTTATATCTGCATAGGGGGCGGGTCCTCTTCAATGGAGCCCACCATGTTGCACCATGTTTCCACAGTAGTTCTGAACAGACAAATCAAACACTAAACACTAGACACTTTTTTGCGAGTTTCGTGGCCACTGTAGGTTCTCCTACATGCTTGAAAAGGGAGGGTGAGGGGAGAGGTATTCAGTTGGTTGCAATCTGCAACCTCACCACTAGATGCCACTAAATCCTACACACTGCACCTTTAATTAACTACTTTGTGTTCAATGAGAGATCTCGTTTGGATTTAACGAATTAAATGTCTAAGGAATCATCAGGTAAACAGAGATGGTTTTGTTTTTGTTTTACTATTGCTTTTATCTGGTAACGTGCAATCTAACCATCAAGCCCTGAGTTGCAGTGTTTTCAGATGCTGTCTGATTTAAAATCTTTGTCTGGTCTAAATATTGTTCATCTCATCAGCTTGTTATGCAAAATGGATATGATTTGAATATGGGTCAAATCAATAGACATTGATCCCTGTCATATCTGAAACTTGGCTGACAAAATCAGTTATTGATAAGGATATCGACATGGATGGATACAATGTTTATCATGCTGACAGACCAAAGACAGGTTCAAGGTAGTAGTTCTGTCTACATCAATCTGTAAGCAATTGGAATTTCTGGCATTGAATGTGGAAATTGCTAAAGGCCTCTGTATAACTGTTGTTGGGTGTTACAGGCCCAGATTCAATTCTAGCAAAATTGTCTTAGCTGGTGATTTTAACTGGGATTGGCTTAAACCAGTATCTGATGATTTTAAATCTTACCCAGTTGATTAATTCACCGACTCATCAGAATCTTAAATGCCCTGAGAAGACCACCTTAATTGATTCTGACTGATGCTTCTCATAAATTTCATCAGCTGTTGGTGTTTTTTGTAATGACCTAAGTGACCATTCTGTTGTTGCTGCTCACAGGAACACTAAGGTCCTAAAATTAAAACTACATATCATTTATAAGAGGAATCTTACACATCTTAATGAACAGGGGTTTTATCACGACTTGTCTCATTTTAATTGGAGTAGAATAGAGCTGAACCCTGATGTGGAGATAGACTGGGCATTTTTTAATGAGGATTTTACGCAAATTAAATATACACATGCCCCATTCAGGAGATACAGAGCAAAGGGGTGTGATAACCCCTGGTTTTCCTCTAAGCTAGCAGATACTCTCTGTTTGACTCTGCTTGTTCTGTGTCTGTGAAATTGTACAGTCTTTTAATTGTGTACCTTCCTCTGTGCAGGAAGTTCACAAAGCCCTAAAAGCTTTAGCTTCTAGAAAACCCTCAGGACCTGATTTTATTGATCCTTACTTTTTGGATTTGACAGGTTTTGTAGCAGAGCCCCTTGCATATCTTTTTAACTTTACAGTGGAAAATGATGAAATGCCAAGGATATGGAAATCTGCTTTTGTCCTTCCTTTATTTTAAGGGGATTATCCAACTATTTTAAATAGCTGTAGGCCAATATCTAAAGTATCAGTGCTGGCTAAAATTATTGAAGCTCTTGTGAATGATCAACTTAAGGAGTCTTTATACAAAAATGATATTTTATCAGCATATTAATCAGGTTTTAGAAAAAAACATAGCACTATCACAGCTGCACAGAAGGTAGTAAACGACAGACTTGGCAGAACTATTCTTGTTTTGGAAGAAGCTCATAAAATAGCCATTATTTCTTCATTCCAATTCACAGAGGCATTTTAAACACTGCTCAGCCACCGAGGAAATGAAACCGCACCAGCTGGGCTATTCAAAGAAATGGCATTACAGTGGTTCTTTATGCAGCAGAACGTCATTTAAGGGGTGAAACTCTGAATTTACCACACAAGGGAGCAGACCATTTTGTGGGAGGCAGGTGAGGTGTGCAGGATCTATAACTGTACTTGTGCCTCATTTCTTTGTCATGTATAATAACCTACAGAGCAAAGAGATGATGTGCTATACTCAGGCGCTGTGAAGGAGTGTTGAAGCAGAACAGACCAGAACCTAATATTATCTGCAGAGTGGGTCCAAAATTAGATTTGAAAAAAAGGCACAATTGCTTTTATACTACAGGTGTAAGAGAAAAGCATATTACTTGCATTAAAAGTTAAATCTACTAAATCCAATTTATTTTTTTTAAATGAGTGGAATATTTTTAAGGGGAAATGAAACAAGTATTTTATTGTCCTATAGCACAAAGCTAATATGATATGAGAGGTTTTGAAGACCAGGCCAGTTTTCTGACTTCAACTACCTTCTCATTAAATGCTCAATTCCGATTTTTTAGTCAGATCTAATCTTTTTGTGTTGATGGTTCACATTCATGTTTGTAGGTGACATCTATCCAGCTCCAGTGTGAACACCACCGTTGAGGTCTTAAACTGCCATGCATGCACAGATCTAACTGAAATGTGAGTTGCATACATGCCAGAATAACAACAATAACATCATTGGTACAACAGTCAAATCATAAGCATGGATGACATAGCTTTGCTAACATACATATCCAGGATTATTTGTTGTGGAGGCCGGCAGACAATACAGATGAAAAAAACAAAAAACACATGAATTCCAATCTGACCATTCTGACAACGGTCACATAGCCAGAGATTGGATATGAATCAGATCTAGGCTCAGATCTGATATTATAAAATGGTTTGTTCACACTTCCATGAAAAAAATCAGATCAGAGTCACTTGGCACTCTTGGCAGCCTACGCCAAATGTTGCATCTGTTCCTATCCACTTGCATTTTTCCATTGGATTTGTATATTGCCTGTACAATCCTAGTGATGTTTAACCTGAATGCATCCTCAGTGGCTCCAGTACAGGGCATTTCACATTTCATTTGATTCAAGGCTAATATTTAGAAAAAAAAAAAAAAACAATGCTAAATGTAAAAATCAAAACCAAAATAAAAGTACAGATTCCTCTACTATAAGTTTGCTTATAAATAAAAGTAGCTAGTCTTGGTTTGTTAAAAAGTCAGACTGTGTATGTTGACTAATAGCTCACCACTGTGTGCTGACAATTTGCAGGTGCATCCTTCATTGTGTGTGTTCACAATAAAACACTTACTACCAAAAGGAAATTAAATGATGGCAATTTTTATCGATTTCCCAAACTTTTCTGAATGTTTTGATGGTTGGTTTCCTCATTACCAGTTGACATTTGAAGAGCCTGACACTTTGACAACAGACATGACTGATGGGAGCTCTGTGGAGACTCATAGTTGGAAGTTTATTTGCTTTCTTTTGTGTGTATGTGTCAAAGCATAGGCAGCTTGCCTATGCTTTGACTCTTGTGGGGTCCAAACTTCCAATAGAAAAGTGTTTGTGTGTGTGTACTGAATCTGTTTCCACAACAAAGTCTCTGTTACCCCATTTTGAAATCTGCTCTTCTAATCTCAAATTCTCTCAGAACTCGACAAGGAACTCTCAAGTAGAGAAAACAGTGTAATGCTGTATGGGGTCAAATGTTCAAAGAGTTGTTTTTTTCCCTGTGATGAAGGAATTACACAAGTAATTAATAAATTCCAGCTGGGAATTACAGAACATGATTTATTCAGATGAAACAGACATTTTAGGGAACTATAAACAAGTATAATCTGAAAACAACATAAAAAAAGTTTTGAAGTAGGATTTTGACAGCAGACCAAACAGTAGGACCGAAAAAGCTGGACGACAATATAAAAAATGCTTCCCTGGTCATTTAGATGTTTGGGAACACTGAGTTTTTCAGTCGTCTGGAGTGGCTCTTTGATGAAAGGATTGGATGACTTCATATACTTAGGGGATTAGAAAATCCTCACCTCAGACTGACCCTGACAACCCCCATGTTCAAACTCAATTTCAAGTTCTTTTTTTAAAGATCCAAAGATATATCCGGCTGAATTCTGAGGATGTGTAAAAATGATGCACAAGATGTGGAGAAGTTTCCATCTGATAGAAAGGTCCGGTCATAAAAACAATGTGTTGGATGTGAATATTTCAATTAATGCAATAGGTTTAACTGCAATGTCTAACTTTAGCATTAATTAACTGTAGAACAAGTAGATGCAGAATATACTTGATGTGTGATCCTGACAAACAATATAAGAAAGACATCTGAAAACATCTGTCTTTAAAGATTAAGAGGAATGTCATGAGTTATATATAGACTTTTTTACTAGGGTACAGAACACCGACAGAGATAATCACTGTTTACTGGAGTGTTTATTGGATTATAGTTGAGTCATGTGGAGTAGATTATGTAAAAATATGTACAGAATTAATCTTTGGTGTCTAGGCTTTGACCTCATCACTCCCCACAAGGAAATATTGAGCTCAACACTGCAGGAAGTGGGGATCGATGATACCCCTTAGGGAAAGGTAGACTCAGAGCCTACGGTTAGATGCCATGCCAGCGGTGGGGGTTTTGAAACACTGTTTGTGAGCAAAACACTGATGGCAATGGATACAGAACAGTGAGGGAAATATGCCATGTCAGAGGAATGTTACAGGCAACTTTCAGTTTAAGTCCAGACTCAAAAATGACCAGGGAGTTGAGTCAACACCTCTCTGACCCAGCGTCAACAACAAGTAATTATTAAAGGTTTCACAAGGGTGGTATTTATTGCAAATCCATTTGTATTGCATTACCTCATACTTTTATTTTTCTAGCCTCTAAGGGTGTGTTAGGCCTTAGCCAACAGTATGGCATGAAAAAAAGACAACAATGGGTGGTTTCACTATTTAGTTCCTCCTCTCTAACTGAAGTTGTGCTAATCAGTGTGATCACTGGGGGTACATGCCAATTCCCTGATTGTTCTTCGCTCCTCAATCCTTGCTTGGCCCCTTACTGGATATCAGCTATTGATTGGACGCTGCAGCTGATCGGACTGATCTGATACATCACAACATAACTGAGTGGAGACAGATTAACAGATTACAGATTAAACTCAAGTGTATCACTCCCAAGTTTCATATTTTATGTTTTCTGATCTAGTTAAAAATAGTGCATCTGTGTTAATTGTTTGTCTGATCAACAAAAAAAAAACATGAACAACTTTCTCCATTTATTAGAAAATATTTTCTTTTCATGATCTGTTATTTCCCCCCATTAACTTTTATTATGGATAAAAATTAAAGTCAGGAAGAGTCTGACTGTCTGCAGGAAACACATTTTAAACACATTTATATTTTACATAATTTGTTATTTCCATTCAGTCACATGTGAGGCTAAAAATTCCTGAGCATCAGGAATGATATGAGTTACATAATTGCACATTTTCCCCCAAAACATTTAGACATCTGAATCATATTCTGGGTTATTAAATAATGAATTCACAATCAGAATATCAACAAATAGAGATGCAAATAATAAATAATATAAATGCATTCTGCTAGTAGAAATGGTTCCTGTGCCTCTGAGCAGGACACATTATAAATACAGAATGCTATTCATGTGCAGGTGTTTGTCGAACAGGTAACAGGCTGCAGAGAGAAAACAGCTGCTCTGGCGGTGATAATTATGCACCTTTATTAGTATTAGCATGGTGCACACGTGTGCAGACCCAAACTCCATCAAAAGTTGCTACAGCTGTCAAAGCCGATAGATATAGACGATCAGCTGACACCTGACCCAGCTGCTGCCGCCGTCTTTAGAAATGGACGTCACTTCACATAACACTTCAGAGGAAAGGACGTCTAATTTCACTAAAACATATTTCCTGGTTTCCTCTCTCCTCGCATCTTTTCTTTGTGTCACTTCTTGCATCTTAAATGGGAGGAACTAAGACACAAGGAAAAGACCAAGTGGAGGAAATGTGGATGCAATTAAGGGAATTGGGATGTACCCCCGGTTCGATCCTCAGAGTATTCACTCTCAAGCTATTTCCCAAAATCTTTTCCCACAAACACTGACAACATTTATTGGTTTGAGATAAACCATTTAACTGATATCTTTGCTTTGTCTCAACAAGGGTTCATTTCTGCTGACCTTTTTTTTTTTTCAAAGGACGACAACACAGCTGAATTACAAAATATGTTGAGGAGTCACGTTCCCAATGGTAAAGCCATAAACTGTAATCTGATATTAACACAAGGGCAACAGCATAACTCAAAACACAGATTTAAACCTTCTTTCACTCAAATTGATTGACATTGGGGCTTTCAATGAAACTAACACAATATGGCACCTAAAAGACAAATATTATTATTTCTTGACACTGTTAAAAGTTTGTTTGCAACAACAGTGTGATACAATTGGCCTATATTTTAAATTGTGACCGTTTATTTTCATGTACAATCCCACTATGCCTTGTTTTGTGTGAAAATGGTCCATAAAAATTGCACTTTGGTCCTTAGAGACAGACGCTAATTTGTCTTGATGCTAATGATCCGTTAGGCTTGTGATTTTAGGGTGACAGGGCGGTGGCTTCAGAGTTGCATATGCTCATTTGTGTTTATACTAACAACTTGTCATTCTTGCTCGTTTCTCATTAAAAAAAGGGGAACAGAGAGTGAGCATGAAAAAAAAGAGCACTGCTAATTATCTGTGAGGCCAACAACATGTGATGCTCTTGCACCTTTGTAAGAATTGGCAAGTATGTGAGTGACAGACAGAAATAAAAAATACTTAACAAAATTCCCTAGTCCCTAAGACTCAAGGCACTAGCACAGAACTCCAATTCAGTTCACTCTCAAGTGAACAAAAAAGTTCACAAGCAGAAGAAGTTTCTAAAATCATTCAGATGGATTTTGTTCTTTAGGTGGGAAGTGTTGGCCCAGACCTGGAGGTCTTAATTGGAAGCCCTGAGGCGAGAGGAGACAGAGAACAATATTTGGCAAGATTGATTAAGATCTACAAAGTGCTTCACTTTCAACTTTTCATCAGAGACTTTTTTTGCATGTCTTTCCTCTTCTCTTTCCTCTCATTTTATTAATTAGTGACTTCAGTGAGTGTAAGGTGATTACTGCAAAGATTCAACTAGCCGTGAGGGTGCATTTAGACTCCGTTCCAAGACCTGCATCTCCATCTCATCAGCTTCCTCACATACTTGATAAATGTAGGTAACAGCCTGCTGGACAGGTGGTCCAAAGCACCTGCTAGGCTGACAGGATCTTTTAACAAACACCAATCAGGGAGCTAAAATGTGTAGTCATGATTGTTATAGTGGTTGACGTGCTACCACACTTGCTGAAGAGAAAGTAAGGATAGTGTCTGTCATTCCTGCTAAAACCTGCTGGTAGTAAGATGATCGGGTTGAGTGTTGATGGTAGAGAGAGAGCGGTAATAAGGTCCACAATAACCTAGTGTCCTGGAGAAGATGGAAATGATGGATGCCTGCCAAACAAAAAGGTCTCCTCCTGCAACATAATTGCTGCCAGACTGGGATGGAGCAATGGCTCTTTACCCCATTGACCCCAATTAATATCTGGCCATTAGCTCTTTGAACAGGAGAACAGATGTGTCTATATCTGCTCTGAGTGAAAAACATCCCCAGTCATCATGTCATAAGAGGCCAGTACACAAGGACCACAGCAACTTGCATGGAAAGGGTGCAGTGAGCAGAACTTCTGCCCACCATCTATTCACGCCTCCCACCAGGGGACTCCTGTATGTCAAGAGCTTGGTCGTTATTTCTGGAGCCACACAAACACATCCATCTATTGCTGCCAGGATGCACAGTGAGGGCACAGAACCACAGGAATCAGTGCCAGGGTAGTATGATTGACAAACGTCATTAACTGTTCAATGCTAAGATAAATTGTTTAATAAAATGCAGCTAAATGCAATCTAGCTTCAGACTTGGAAGCTCCATACATTTTATATGAATCTTAATGAGACAAATCTTTCACAAACGTCTGTGTATCCCTACACAAGAAATTTACTGGCTTTAAAAGGGTGAAACCTGTTTATTTTTCACATTCACTTTTTCCAGGTTTTTAACATTTTGGCATATCTACATAATTCATCTTACAAATATAATTACCAAAGCTCTTCTTCTCTGAACACAAGGACACATGCATATATTTTTAAAGCCCTCTTCTGGTCAAAAATGTGTTGCTAATTGTTAATAGAAGGCTGTTTTCACATTCATCTGCTGAAGGGGGAAAATTTCTTTGTGTTCACTTTAAATCTGAGTTTAACACAAGACATCTTGTGTCCAGCGGTTAAACTAAACTAAAATGAAAAGTATTTTTATATTCATAAATTCTGGATTTTTCAATGGGGGAAAAGAATAGATGTAATTTTAATAATGTTCAACAAAGTAATTTAACTTTTCTGTGGAAAAAAACAGACATTTTTATGTCTTAAAACATGTTTTTTGTTGTTCAGGAGCTGGCCTAGACCATCTGTGGTGTACATGCAGTGAATGCAAAGACAGTATGAACTGTATATAAATCAAAGAAAATCATCCTGAGAGACTGTTTGAGATTGTTTACGAGGAACAGTTTTTCCCAAAGCTATCATAAAGGGAACCTAAACAACCACTCTCTCTAATCCCCTATGAATAGGAGATTAACCCTCATAACCTTTGCATTGCTGCCACGTGCAGGTTCCGCATAAACGTCTCGTTTTTTTTTTTTGGCAACAGCAGTGCAGTTTGTTTAAATCATAAATCCTAAGGCTGTCTTCCTTTTCCCACATATCAAGGTCAGGTGAAGAAGATTTGTGGCACTGCAGTGGTCTTGTGTCTTGAATATACAGTATGTTGGATGCAATTTTCCATGAAACACATAGATGAAAAGGGTTAGTAAGTAAAATTATCTGCTTTAATTATTACTATACTCCATTAATTCTCCTGCTGTTTATTGTAATCAAAAAGTTGAATATGTAAGTCAAGAAAAATACAGACAGGTTAGAGAGATTTCACATAATTGAGATGTAGATTATCACATTCAAAACAGGCTGAATGGATGTTGATTTCTTATGATTAGATGTCAGTATAAATACAGAGTGTTTGTGGTGTAAGAATCATTTATGACCCACCGATAGCTTTTCTAATCAAAGACAAGCAGTAAATAAGGCCGTGGGTGTGGCGGCCATAGAATCATACTCTTATTCATCATAGTCTTGAATCCTCCTGCCAACCAGAATTAAATATACTGCCATTAATTTTAACAAGGTCACCAGTTCACCACTCTCTGTTTTGCTTCCTTTGCACCTAAATGAGCTCTCTCTCTTTCTCTCTTCAGCTGTAAATAATACCCTCACCTTCTGCATCATTGTGTTTGGCGGCTGCTTTCATCCACATTTGAGATCATGAGTTACCCGGCGAGAATGATATAACTGCATTAGGTCACCACTGAAGAACCTGACACTTTATGCACTTTAAAAAGGAAGGGAACTTACAAAAGCTAACAGAAATCAATGAGCGGTTAGGCAGAGCATTGCTTCATTAGATGCTGTGAGGAGAAGAAAAGACTGTGACTGAACAAAAAAAAAAAAAAAAGAGAAAAGACTAAACAGAAACATGACTCACTCGCAGACACATTTAATGATCTGGCTACGCCGTGGCTGTTAATGATAATTAAAGGATACTAAAAGCCTAAGTGTACATCAAATCAACATTTGCCACAACAGACAAGAGGTAAAACAGTAATAGCCTAAACCTAAACTAAACTAAGTGAAATTCATCTTAAATGTTTTATAAATTGATGTTGATAATGTTGCTTTATTAGAAATATTAGCCAGAATATGCCACAGGTGGATTCTGCATATTTGAAATTTTCTCTCAACAGCCTGAACTTGTCGTAAATTGCTTGTTTCAGCCTGATGAATGTCAACTGTTCATGAGGAGGTGCATGTTTGTGATCATCAGCATATCCAGTGCCCCTAAAATTGCCATATAAATCAAACAAATGTTTCCTCCCTGTGAAGAAAGGCAGAGATGATCTATGCATGACATGTATAACTGGACTGGTCTGGACCACAGTATGAGAAAACTGATGAATGTCACAAATGTTCTTCATCACTCATACGTGCATCTTAAGAACAAATCTGTCTGTATGAGTGGTTCTCGCTTGAAGCCCAATCTCTGGATAGACTTATGCGGATATTTGTTTGAGAGAATGTGATAAAGTGTACAGTTGCATCATGACATTTCATTGTTGCTTGTGTTTCTTTCTCTTTTTCCCTTTCTCACTGTTCATAAAATGAGGTGGATGGATAAACCACTATGCCACCAGTGTGCCGTTTTTGCTTGGATTGTCACATCAGCCTTATATACACTGAAGGATTATCAAATTTCAGTTCAGAACTGCATTGTATCAACCTACTTTTATTACTTAGCCAGTGCAAATTAAGGTTAGATTAGTATTTAGTGCCTGCATAGTTTAACCAGACACCTATGACGTAAATGAATGCACCATTATTAAACTGTAGCTGCTGGTAATGACAGCAACAGTGAGTCTCAGCTAATGAGCTTAGAGGAAGGGTTATTTATATAGTCACTACCATTTCATTTTAAAATGTGTTTGATATTTGCATGAATCTGGAGGTCCAAATTAAATAACTGTAGGAGGAGGACAGAGGATTTAAATAAAAGGACCCTTTAATCACAGTGAAGCTGGTTGTCTGAGTCTGAGGAGCAGCTTTAGAGGAAAGAAGATATGATTGGAGAGGAATTGCAACCAAAACTGCACAGAAAATAAAGAGATACAGAGGGAGGAGAGAAAGTGAGTCTGTGTGTCTGTGACAGAGGGAGGAGAGAGGCAGTCATTGTTTGAATAATGTTGTGTGCAATCGGAAATCAGTAAACTTCTCTTTGTCTCACAATTTCGATCTTCAAGATTATAAAACCTCAGAGCTCATCCTTGTGAACCCCCTCCTGTTCAACTAGATGTTGCCAAGCAACACAAACAACAGAAGTTCTGAAACTAAGGAACAATATTAAATGATCTTTAGAGGCTAACTATACACTATAATCTATTTATTCATATACTAAATCATTTTTTTTACACTGTACACATAATCACATAGGCTTATGTAGGTATATGATGTTAATACAGGTGATTTACTGTGTTATGTGTAAAAACTGCTTTTTCTGCTCAAAATTAACTCATTTTTGTCTGCTTGGATTTGAAAATTCCTCCTCCCTCATTGTGATGTAATAGACAAGACTCCAAGGTCTATTCTGTACATCAGCTGCCGCATCAAATACAAATAGTACAACACTGGCTAACTGTAGCCACAGTTTGTGCCTCTCATTTGTATTAGCAAGACTGATAAGATTTTTTCCCCCCCTTTTCTATGGTAGTAAACACAAGCTTAACAAGAAGTTAGTGTTGACAACAGTAACATTAATCATGATAAACAGCAGGACTATGGCTACGTATTGACACTCCCCAACACACTGGAGAGTAGGGGTGTGCCCGAATACAAATATGTTATTCGGCATAGATAGAGGTCTGTCTGCACTGAAGCAATAAGTAAAGTTTTAGTTCAGTAGTCAGTGCAGTCGTCTATGATCTGGGAACTCCAGTTCGAGACCCTGGGGACCGCTTATTGTAACACTTTAATTTTCTAAAATTAAAAAGCATAATAAAAACAGGATTTTTAAGCCTCTTTCCACTTTTATTCGAATACAAATACAAATACAAATAATTTTGCTGCCTCAACAAATACAGATACAAATACTGGGCTCTCTGCACATCCCTACTGGAGAGCCTCTCAGAGTAGAGTGGCTAGCTCAGCTACAACTCTGATATCACACAGAAACTTTTACAAAGGGTCATGAATGTGCTTCTAGTGACAGTCAGTGGATTCTTTGTCTTTCGAGCGTGGATGCAGAGAGTCTGAAAGCAATTGCCTTCCTGCTGGTTATCTCTGACTACCAGCTCTACATTTCTACTCATGTTACACTGAGGGGTGGTCAGTCGGTGTCTCCTGACCTCCTGCATCACACAATATCTAGCAACAGGCTCACGCACCCTACAGTTGCTGCCCTCCGCTCCTCTATTGCATTTTTTAAATATGCTGGGAGATAACAGAATTTCAGAGTGTTTACCCTTTAAAACAGAAAAAAATAGTAATGTGTAAATTAACAGCTGATATTCTTAGCTTGATTACATATGAAATTTTGCTGGCAAGTGGCCATACACACTATATAAGCGGTTCTTAGCCTCTGCGTCATCCTTAACAGTCATGGAACTTACACCTCGTTGGGCATTATCCCTTACACATATTTAATTTTCAGTTAACAGCTTTGAGATATGATGATGAGCATGCTTCCATCAGACCAACAGTATCAGCAGGGATTTACCATCTCAAACAATCATCTCCACAAACATCACTGTTTGCTCTGGCAACCAAATGCATTATGTATAAAAATTAAGCAGCAACCATGCAGATTTCTGCCAAGACAAACTCTGAATTTTGAGTAAATTAGATACCCAGATTGAATTTTAAAAATAATTTAGTTCCTAAGTTCATTGACTGGAAAGTGAATTGAGCCTTGGCCTGGGTGTCAGAGCAGACGAGAAGAAAGACTGACTTGCTTCACGGCAATTACTTTGAGGATTCAGCTTTGAGACACACACATGCATAGACATTCATTTATTCTGTCTTTGGCTTAGTCTCCTGAATAACACAATTTATTTTTGGTTGTGGAGTGCAGCTCGTGTTTTGTCCGGAGCTGTAATTGGCTACACTGAGACCTGTTGGTATATAGTTTAATTACAAGGTGATTAACATTAATGAGGTGGATATTCCCCTGGAAAGGTGTTCAATTTGCTATTGTCAATTAATCTTTGTAGAGAAACATTTATACCCATGATTTAAATTACATTTTGTTTCATTAAATATACATATAATTTACAATGTAGTACAAAGTCAAGAGGTTTTGATATGTAGCACAACAAGCGAGTGAATCATTGTAAACAGAACCTTGTTTTGCAGTGTCATCTGCCTTAGGAACTACTCTCTGGAGACTGAAAATGTGAATTTGATTAGTCTTTGGAGAAATTTCTAAACAAACTACCATGCCCACATTTTTTGTGGCGATGGGACATATCATCCAGTGCAGTGGTGTGGCTCACTGACATGTTTTTAATAGTTTTTGGACAACAAAGGTCTACAGCACAGAGGAATGAGATATATCAAGCAATGGATGGATGAATGGATGAATGGATGAATGGATGGATGGATGTATACATACATACATACATACATACAACTTGTCAGTAGGTCAGTTCATTGTTTAAGATATGTTTTTTTGGGGGTGGGGGGGCATTTTTGCCTTTATTGGACAGCAGATCATGGAGAATCAGACTGGAAACAAGGGGAGAAAGAGGGGCATGACTGGAACAAAAGGTCCCAAGCCAGAGTAGAACCAGGAACATTGTGGTTATGTAGCATGCACTGTAATCATTTGGCTATCAGAGCGCTCAGATGAGTTTATTGTTGGTTTGGCTCTGCACATGAGATTTGTTGACAATAAGAAAAAAATAAAAAATTGCAAAAATTTTACTCAAAATATATATGCTTTCATAAAGCCTAATTATGAAAAAAACATTCAAATCAGATATCATTATTACACAGATGACACCCAAATTTACCATTCTGTCTATGTCCTTGGCATCTTGAACTGCAGGATGCTACATTCACAACAAAGACAAAGAAAACTGAACGCTTGACTGCAATTCTCAGGTCTCTGCTCTGGCCTCCTGTATGTCATGGAACATTATTGCTGTTGCTCTATAAATCTCTCAATGCCCTTTGACCAAAATACATCTCCGACTGTATTTTACTATATGAACCTCCATTGGTCTCTCAGGTCGTTTGGTCGAGATCTGTTATCTTTTTCTTAGAGTCTAATGTAAACATGGAGAAGAAGCTTTTAGCTGCTATATTCCACAGCTCGAACAAACTAAAGATTGGCAACTTTTATCTTCTTGAAAGCACCCATTATTATTATCCACCTTGCAATTGCCTCTTTAGTATTTATTTTTTCAGTTTTTATCTTTGATTTATTTTAAAATTGTTTCATTTTGATTTACAGTTCATTGTTTTATACTGCTTTTTTATTTTCACTGCACTATATAAAGCACTTTAAATTGCTATGAATCAGCTCTATAAAAAAAAAACATGCACCTCGACCTCAGTCTTTTGAAATAGTTTTCAATATAACTCGCTTCAAAATAAAAACTGCTCTCAGTAATGTCTCCACTCAAAGCAGATTTCATGAACTGCATGAACTGGTGAAATGGGTTTTATTAATCAGTGACTGCAGAATATTTGTAGGGATTGCTTTATTTGTATAGCACTTTTTAAAACATAAAGTCAAAGTGTTTCACAAGGTCAAGAGTAAGAATACACGGTAAGACTAAAACAATAAGAAAATTACAACAAAAAAAACAGAAAATATGTAATTAAAATAGTGAAGAGTAGGAAAGGAGGAAAATAAAATATAATAAAATACATGTTCTGTATGTTCAGTGTTCACATACAAAAACTAATGTCACAGATTAATACTATAATGATGCAAAAAGAATGATCTCCATCACATAACTAATTTACCACTGAAGACACTTTGCTCTTTTCTCCTTTCTCTCCTGCTGGGAGGGATTAGAGAATTACAATCCTGCATGTCCTAGCAACAGGTTTCTTTTACAGAGCCTATTGAAGAGGCTTTTCCTTGAGCTAACACTGGAGGAAATATGCTATAGAGCTTTGGGGAGATGAGAAAGCACACAGGGGATTGCAGAGCGAAGAACAGCTAGGAAATGGTATCTAGGGATGTGCAGAGAGCCCAGTATTTGTATTTGTATCTGTATTTGTTGAGGCAGCAAAATTATTTGTATTTGTATTCAAATAAAAGTGGAAAGAGGCTTAAAAATCCTGTTTTTGTTTTTATTACGCTTTTAATTTTAGAAAATTAAAGTGTTACAATAAGTGTTTATGAATAAACTACTTTACGAAGGAGGTCCACACACTGGGTCTCGAACTGGAGTCTCTCAGATCATAGACGACTGTGCTGACTACTGAGCTAAAACTTTACTCATCAACTCATTGCAGACAGACCTCTGACTATTTATACACCCATAATACAGAGACAGCACACCATGTAACATGTAAGAAAGAACTTCAAAGGTGATTCTTGCTTTGCGCTTTTCATTTATTTTTTTACAAGGTAACTCTGTGGAAAGGAGAAGGGGAACAACAGGTTATGGAGAGTCCCTTGGGACTTGGGAGATAGCGATATACCGACCTACGTGCTGGTATTTGACATGTTTTTTTTCTTCCCAAAAACAAATAATTCTTAATATATTTGTATGAAACAAATATTCATAAAAAACCCATTATTTGTGCTTTGCCGAATAACTTGTATTTGGGCACATCCCTAATGGTATCTAGTGAATTTTGGAAGATGAAAAACGACAAAGAAAATGAATTAGGGGAGAGTGAAAGAGAGGAGAGCGAGGTGAGAGACAGGATGAGATTTAAGATGATGAGAAAGAAAAAAAAAAGAGATGTAACAGGAGAGGTGAGAGGTAACAAGAGGAATGGCAGTTATGAATGATATGAGATTACATGGCGGGGGGGGGGGGATGAGAGGTGAGAGGATGGGGGAGAGCAGTTTATCTCAGAGCAGAGTGGTGGAGGAAGGCCAAAAAGTGATCGGGAAGAGGTCGGTGAGAGGGAAGAGTTGATGAGATCAGAGGTTAAAGAGAAAGAGATGAGAGAAGGATACGAGCGGTGCAGACGAGACGTGAGCAGAGATTAAAGGAGAAAACGGGAGAGGAGTGAGGACGAGAGATGGAAATCAATAATGGATAATGCAGACGAGTTGGTGGTAATTTTCTACCAGTGATCCTAAAAACACATGAAACTGTAGGATTCTGTGATAATAAGAACATACTCGCAGATTAAAACAGAAATATTGCAAGCCCGTCCTCCCAAGAAAACCAACATAGTAGGTCGTAATGTCAGTCACCAAAAACAACCTGTAGTTATGTTTGAGTGACAGATGCCATGTAGTGGGCCTTTCCAACTGCAAGTCGGGACAGTGGTGGTGTTTACTGTTGCCATGACGACAAAGGAGGTGGTAACTTTAACCCACACCACGTTTCAAGTGATCATTTTAACACAAACCATAATCTTTCCTTAAACCTAACCAAGTGATTGTATGTGCCTAAACCTAACCAGACCATAACCACGTTATGGTGTTGTCACACCATAAAACATCATTATTTTAACAGTATTCATAACAGTTTTGGAAAGAACAGACAAATGATGTCCTGCAAATTATAGCCGGTAAATGTGCCAGATTAGAAAACGCTTCTAAGGGTCCTCATGGAGTGGACGGTCTAATTTGGACGACTTGTTGAATATTACACATGATTGCAGTCTAAAACACTGCAGGCTATAATTTTGCAAGTTAACTGATTGATTCTTACTATCTAAAATATGTGAATTAACTGATGATCCTTACTCTACCACTAAAGATCTAACAGCTTACACCTCTTTTTTTTTTTTTTTTTTTTAGGTTTGTTTACCAGAAGCACAGAAAGCTGGAACACAAACAAAGGGAATGACACACAAATACAGGACATATGGTGAAAAATAGGAAAAAAATAAATAAATGTAGGGAAAGAAACTAATCACAAAATACTGTAAATTAGGTGATGCCAATAAAACCTCCAGTCATAGGGAAGGTTTGCCATGAAATTTGATATTCATGGTTCCAGGAGGATGAAGCCCACAGACCTTTTTCTCTAACACTACCATGAGGTTGACTTTTTAAGAGAAGAGAAACTGTCACTTGGTAGCTTGTGCCTGTTCTATGCATACATTAGTGGCTCAGTGAAGCATATTGTATTAAACATGAGCACAACATAAATCATTCTGAATGATGGTGACAACAAATGGCTTAGAGCAAAGTTAGATGATGTGCAAAGGGCTTTATGTCTGTATGTCTGTATGTGTGTTGTAGTGATGCAAGCTTGTGGCTGTTAGTGTTAATGTGTGTTTGGGGAATTTACTGTATTTCCTTGAAATTTGAGTTTTTGTGGATTACAAGCTCTGTTCTTTGTTTTTTTGGCCTCAGGACAGGATTGCAAAAAAGAAAATAATAAATAATTTTTTTACAAAACTTGTTCCAAATATGCAAGAGCACAAGTAGAAGGAGAGGGAAGCATATGAGAAGATGCTCCTTTACATGGTTCATTGTTATACATTTAATTTTCTGTAATACTCAAGCTAAATAAATATGAAGTCAGAAAAAAATAAACCAGTGTTTTTGTTTTTTGAAGTGCTGAGATAATAACAACAAACCAGTAGAGTAAGCTGTATTGTCCCTGAGGGAAAATTTGTCTTGGGCACAGTGCTATGATCCATTGCTTCACTTTGCTTCAAAAAACATCACAAATATATGACAAGTGTTTGACACAATTCTAGACAGTTATTTCACATAAAAACATCTTAAAAACATAAAAGAGACATTAGACTATACATCTCACATTGAAAACATGATGGCTTAAACATAAACTGTAAGAATTATAGTGCTAAATGCTAAAGTGTTTGTGTATTTATTGCACATTGCACTATCGCACTAAGATTTAGCATTAGAGTTCAGCAGTGTGATGGAGGCTGGAACAAACAATAGGGGTCAAGTGGTTTGATTTGCACTTTGGCACACAGAGTCTTCTTCCTGATGGCAGAGGTTTGAATTCAGAGAAGAGGGGATGTTGAGAGTCTGCAGTGATTTTTGTTGCTTGTTTGATGACTGACTGCTCATACAGGCCTTGTATGGGCTCATATACTTTCTTCTCTAATTCCTTCATAACCGTTTTGTGCATGCTGGGAAGCCTGCTTTTCAGTTGCGCTGTTAGGTTGCCAAATCTTGCTGTAATTCCATATCTAATAATGCTCTCTATTATTGTCTGGTAGAACGTCAGCATCAGAGGTGGTTCTAGAAATTTTTAACTGGGGTGGCAAAGAGATCTCTAGAGGTGGCCACAGTGTGTGTGCTCAGAGCATGCATTTTTTATATGCATTAATATTCTTCTAATAAAAGGCTAAAACATCAAATAAGCTACATGCATACACATTACTGTTGACAGTCAGTCTCCTATTTTGCAAAACCTTTATATTCAAGCAGGCTAACATTAACAAGTACTGTAGATAAGACCTTTTTCTAAGCTCATTTACAAAAGTTAAGGCTATAAAGTAGTCAAATGCTCTAAGGAAACCACCAAACAACAACGCATTAATCAATCTTCTCCTCCTCCTCCAATAAAATGCAAGATATGTGAGTGAATAAGAACAGCAAAATTAATTATGACTATTATGATAAGCCAGTGTTTGTTATGATCTGGGGATAATATCAAGGCATATGACTGATGCAGTAAGAACACAACGCCTTGTTGATGTGCAATCAGAGATTGCAGAAGCATAGATGAGAAAACAGTGCAATGTCAACAACACTAACAGGCATATGATTAACAGGTGTAGATATTGTACAGTATTTGTATTTATCACTTATCTGGATTAAGCACCTCTAATAATCATAATCCACAATTTACAGACTGTGAGGGGAGGGGTGTGGACTTGGACAACGGAAGTCCAGAGGCAGTTCTAGAGTCTGATGCGGCCCCAGGCAAAAAATCCCACGGGGCCCTTTTGACCAACTTTCGTTGTCATTACTTTCCCCAGAACATCTATTAAATAACTACATATCAAAAAGCATATACTGATTTTTGTGCACCGATTATTTATTTCGGTATGTACTTATTTGGTAGATGTTTTTAAAACTTTTCTTACTTGCTTCTCTGCTCAGCTTATTCTACCATTGGAGTCAGTCTTTTGAGGATATGAAATAAAAACTGAACTACAGGTAGGACAAAAGTCAAACACTGGTCGATATTGTGTGTCAAGACAGTCACCCACACTCTGGAGGTGGTGAGGTGTGCAGCAGTGAGTGGGCACACTCTGTCTGAATCCAACACTGTCATATTTTCCAGCATCACCTGCAGAACAGCAGCATTTTTGTCAGAATCGCTCCTTTTTGGCATATCCTGGCTACTGCACTTTAACTTTTCTTGACAGCTGACAGTACGTCATGCATTGTGGTCTTGTATCGCTCACAGCGGATGAGGAGAAAGACAGTCATTGCTGCGTTATAAAAAGATCCATACTGCTATGACTCACAGTTCTGCCTTTATGAAAGGATGGCAAAAAAAAGATGTTTCCTGCTAAGCCATGGATGAAGAGACTTTT
The DNA here is from genome assembly GCF_963924715.1 of Thunnus thynnus. Lineage (NCBI taxonomy): Eukaryota > Metazoa > Chordata > Actinopteri > Scombriformes > Scombridae > Thunnus > Thunnus thynnus. The sequence continues at coordinate 30,646,900 of NC_089522.1, read as the reverse complement.
CGTATATGACGTATCATTTAAGTCTTCTGAGTCCACAAAAGCAACACAAACTCACTTTATATACTTGATATTATTCTTCATATCTAGTAAGATGCTGAGCACAGTTTCTTTTCATTGATTTCCTGACACACAGATATCTTCAAATATCAAAACATTATGATGAATCCAGCTGTGTATTCAGTAATGTTTTGGACTCCATAGCATTATGTGCACCACAAAATTACATATTCAGAAATAAAAGAACGAAAACACATGTCAATGGTATTGTGTCCTGTTTAAAGTGAATGGTAACTGCAAAGAGCTCAACGAAAAATAACTATTTTTTCTCCCATGTCACTGCCTGTGCTTTGGCCTCCTGCTAAGTACTGTACTTACCCTTCGCACTAGGAGGCCTTTGAACCAGTTAACAGCTTCTCCAGAAGTGTGGAGCAGTAAAAAAGGATCGTGTTTGTTTGATGTCAGGCCTGGAGAGACATCTGTAAATGGAGCATTAAGTGATAAAAAAGCTCCAAAGGAGAGATATGACTGACCGGGAGGCAACTCAATAGATACGCATTAAGAAGAAGGATGGAGACGAAGACATTCATTTACATTATTAATTAATTTCTGTTTCTTCAGATGACATGAAAGGAGGAGGAATTTCTGCTTTTTACTCAGATTGGCTTATGTGCATATATCTAGACTGCAACAAGTGTTGTAACTTTGTTGAAATTATCGGCCTTAATCTCATATTTCTATGGCAACACATGGCTGACACACTGATATTGCCTCCATTATCTGATCCCGTTATATCTGATGGTTACTTAGTATAGGCACTGGCCACCCACCGGGAATGTGTCCATATTGACCAGGGCACAGCAGGGAATATGCAAAGAGTTTCACCTGTGAGCTAAACCTGTGCTCACTCCCATATTAAAACTTTCTTGGTGTCGACATCTGTCTCTTTTTACTACTCAATTTTTTCATACAGTACATTGATATCAAAGTTTGTCATTTTGCATCTACTTGTGAACCACTGCTGTCTACTGAATTGACTCTAACAAGCACCTAACAACTTTTAAATTGAAACCATGACAGTTTAACACATCCAGTCCATTAACAATTAACAACTAGACTTAAAAAAAACAAAACATTTAAGTTTATAATACTAGGCACCCACCTCCACAGGGGGCTGGAGGATTGTTGTGTATGTGTACAGCTATATTTCTATTTATTGGCCACTACTCACATTTTATCTGTTTTTTTTGTTAGTTTGATTTAATTTTTATTTCTATAGGGACAAGTTTATAGCATGAACTAAAGCCCCATACCACAGCATTTATAGCCTAAGCTAGTTTTCATTGCCCGTCTCTAGATGGAAGCAGCTCTTGAATTGCCTCGGCCTCACTACAGTTGTTCTTGCTTGGTTCCAATCATACATTATTCACAGTAAATCCCTCTTAAAGTTCTTTTTTCATGTTTCCTATTTTCTACGTACACAAACAGTGGTAGGATTTCACTCATTCTTTATGCTGGATTTCACACTTCATTGTTTCCTATGAATCCCTGGTGTGCAGGTAGGCAATTTGAAGCCCATGGCAGAACAGCTGCTGTTATTAACAATGAAAACTCCCACATAGAGAAATAATTGAGTGATTACTGAGTGTAAACACACTGAATAGCCATTGTTAAAGAAATGCAAACAGTAGACTGTATCAAAAAATGTCTTCGATTTCTTTAAATCTTCAATTATCGCAGATATGTGAATAATATTCAGCTCTACATTTCAATTCAACCTGAGGACAATGGCACTTTATTTTTTTTTACAAAGCTTTTTATTGGTGTTTTTTCCACATTGTAAACAGTAGTTTCACAATGTTTTTTTTAACCATACATAAAGAAAGCCATATAAACATTATGTGTATTACCTGCATAAAAAATGAGACAGTCTTCATGATAAATTGCAAAATAATCACTGTTAGTGCTACAGATTAGTATCAAGCAATCAAAGGAACAAGATTAAAATGGAAAAATAATGAAAAACAATCAACAGGAACTGCAATGTCTATATATGGTCAAAGAGGGGTTGCCATATTTGGAAAAATTTAACAGTTGATCCACATAGTTGTATTCAATCTTTACTAATTCACTAAAATGAAGAGCATCTCTAATCTAAGCCTCATAGCATGGAGGAGAAGATGACTTTCAATGAAGTAACCATGGCACTTTAAGCTCAATAATTACTATTTTCCAATAATATTTGAATAAGCAACAGCTTGAAGATTAAGATAATGTCTTTTCTTCTTTTACTTTGCCCTAAAACAACTCAAGATTTCCTGAATCAGATCTGAAGTAAGGAGTGTGGGGATCATTATGGGCACATCTGCAGGCCCATTTAAATTTACATACATATTTAAGCCGTAAGCTTTATTTCTCATTGTGCAGTTTTTTTTATACCATGTAGGTCATCTTGTGTCAGTGAGTCTACAAGGATCTCAAAATGAACTAAAACCATTTGCATCTGCAAAGGTCACTTTGATATTCTGAGTTTTATGTTGACTTTTCTTCTTAGTTTGTGTATGCTCTCCTGTAATGCAAATGACACAAAATGTAATCCACCTTTGAGATGAAATGATCATAGCAGCCTTTTTTTATCCACCATTCTTATCGGCATCTCACTAAATTTAAATTCCAAATGTCTAAGAGTTTCTTTTGCATCCAGAGCAAATCTGAGAGTTTATATTGTTTGTCGCATAAATTACATCACACAAACTTCGATAAGCTTCTTCACTCCACAAAATATGGAGAAACTTAAAGGTTTAGTAACTTACAAACTCACAAGATTTCTAATCAATGGAAACACCTTAAAGAATGAACATCTGGTGTCACAGTTCATCACACCAGTTAATCTTGCATGGAGGAAGCCGGGATTTTAGATTTCTTACACTGCCAACACAGTACACTTTGTCTAAGTTGCTCAGCTGTAAACCTATTCAACACCTTACCTTTGAGGCTTTGCCAAGTTCCTGAATCTTTCCCACAAGCATCCCTCTCTGTCATCTCTCCAAGCCCTACAGCATTAGCACTGTAAGCAGGAAATAAACACCCTTGTCTTCTGAGTCCCTTTGGAGGTGAAGTATGCATCATGATACCAACATTCCTCTAAGCACCTTAAGAGGCTGCTAAACAAGCTATACAAAGTGCTATGATTTTTTCCCCCTTTTTAGTTTCCTCTGCATCTCCCTGCTGCTGGTTATCTGTTCCACTCTTTCTCCTCTGGTTGCTGCCTTTGATGATGTGTTTACCTGACAGACTTCTCTCCCTCTCACTTGAGCCTCCTAGAAAACAAGTGACCGTGGATGGGGATATCCGAGTTCTCAAGGATGAACAGAAGGTGAGAAGAACAGACTCGAGACTACAGCCAAGGCTCTGTTTAAACATGGTTTAGGTCATTCAATGTAGCCTCCCCGAGAGAACTTACCCCTGAGCTGAAAAACCATTTGTCACGTCGCACTTTCAAAAAAGTGATTTTGACACTTTGAAAATCTTTATAGACTTCTGTGACGAACAGACATAAACCCTCACAAAAAGAAAAATCAAGCACATTGTCATGAGTAGGAGACAAGAGCTTTTATGTTTGAGTGTGATTATTTTCAAGTGTTGGCAGATTGTTTCCATTCTGCAATCATCAAATAAAGAGCTGGAGTTAAAGTGGTAACAAAAGCCAGAAAAAGGCTATTATGTTCATGTGTAAAAAATAGCAAGAAGGTATTACTAAACAAAACATACCAACCGGAGATGCTGATTGAAAACGTACTAGTAAACAAAAATCAACTTTGCTATCATTTAAATTGAATAATACATGTTACCATCTAGAGTCAGTTACTAATATAACAAAACTCACACAACCCCTGCAAAATGACTCATTTCACTATCAGAATTTGATCCACTGGGTCTGATAACATTTGGAAAGAGGAGCTGTACAATTAAATTGTTTTATCCCCATTCAAGCTAGCAGAGAGTGTTTGGAGAGTTTGGTAACTCATTCCACCAACGGGTTGATATCTCTTCACTGGGAACCACTGAAGGGAAATGAACAGCAGAGTGACATGTGCTGTTTTGGGCTGGTTGAAACCTCTGCAGACTCTGCATCATCTGCAGAGGTTTGAATGTGCATGTCAGGAGATCTGCCAGTAAGGAGTTGCAGTTATCAATGCATGATATTACGAAAGCCCTTACCAGGAATTGTGCTGCCAAGCAATTGAGGCCACATGAATCTTAAAGGTTGATTGGTCATCAGTCATGACACTCAAGTGTTGGGCATACTTTGTGGGCATGAGTTGGGTTGATTTGAGCTGGATATTGATCTGTTGTTGTGTACAGGGACTGGCTGGGATGACAGGAGCTCAGTCTTAGAAAAGTTAAGCTGAAGGTGGCATTCCTTCATCTATGCTGAGATATTGGCAAGGCATGACGAGATCCGTGCTGAGACTGTGAGGTCTTCCAACAGGAATGACAGGAAGAGCTGCGTATCGTCAGCATAGCAATGGTATGAGAAACCAGGGGAGCGGATTATTGCATCAAGTGAGGTGGTGTAGACTGAGAAGAGAAGGGGACCAAGCACTGTCCCTTGAGGAACTCCTGTGGATAAGCAATGCGGTTTAGACACTCTCCCCCTCCAAGATATTCTAAAAGATCTCCCTGAGAGGTAGGACATGAACCAGCTGAGGGCAGATCAGTGAGTGTGGAGGAGGATTTTGTGGTTAACTGTGTCAAAAGCAGCTGTCAGGTCTAATAGCAATAGAGCTGAGGACTGACCAGAATCTCTAGCTGATTGCAGTGTTTCCATTACAGACAGGAGTGCAGTCTTGGTAGAGTGACCCCACTTAAAGCCAGATTGATTCAGAGACTTGGTTAAAGACTGTGCGCTCAAGTATTTTTGATAGGAAGGGCAGGAGTGAAATTGGCCTGTAGTTTTCAACCTGGGCTGGACTGAGTTAGGTTTTTTGAGCAGCAGGGTGACCCCGGCTTGCTTAAATGCAGTGGGAAACACCCATAGTAAGCAAAGAATTGAGGATGTGTGTGACTGCGGGGTTAAGTGCAGGCGAAATGGCATGTAAGAGGTTGAATGGTATCAAGTCCAGAGGACAGGCAGTTGGACAAGAGTCCAGCAGAAGCTCGGAGACTTCCTCCTCAGTTAGAGGGGAGAATAAGAGGAGCGCAGCCTTGTTAGCTAGCAGCAGCAGACAGAGTTGGTCAGGCTCAGTTACTGATGGCAGAAACCTTAGAATCTACTTCATCAGGGCGATCTATGGTTTGATCAGATTTGATTAACAGCAGCAGAGAAACATGAGCATACAGTCCACCATGTGTCATTACATTTTGATCCAAATTTCGCTGAACCATTTTTGGTGCGTAGAAGTACATGACATTATGTTTTTCCAGTTGAGCCATGTCCAGTGAGAAGCGCACAGAGAAAAACACCAATACAGAAATCTCTCAAGTCAGATAACCAAAAATGTTCTAACTTTGGCAGTAATCAGCTGGTTTCTAAGTCCTGCTCCTTGTAAACCACCATTGACCCCAGCCACTTCCACACAACTTCTGTGAATTTACTGGAGTGGAAAACTTGAAATCTTGACAGAAATTAAATTTCCTACAAAACATATTTAGTAAAATCCATTTAGTAGAATGTCTCCTTGAAATTACATTTATAATAACCAAACTGCATCAGCACCCATTATTTAAGCCTCTTGACACTTCAGACAAGGCAGTTCAATCTTAGTTTCATTGCTACTAGACTGTGTGCTCTGGTTTAAAAGGTAATGTGCACCACATTCACCTTTATATTTGTTTATATCAGAAAAGTATTAAATGCATTTTCAAGGCATTACAGACATGCAGGTTCTGCTATTCAGTCAGCTTGTTTCTGATCATTTCTTTCACCTCTATGACAAAAGGTTACATATTCTGTACATACTGTATGATCAATTATAAAGCTAAAAAACATCTTTTAATGAAAGTATGCTGATTAGAAAGTATTTATCAACCTCCCTGAATAATCCTTATCAATTTCTTATTTAATAAAAACCAAACATATGCAATGAGGCTCACAGAGACCAGCTCTGTGTCCTCACTTCCAACACAGTTGTTGTGTCCAAATCTGGATGACAAAACTGAAGTCTAATTCAGTAATCATTCTCAGAAGCATGCACCAAGATTAAAAAGTGTTCGTATGTATCTCAGAAAGAATCAAAGTTAATGTCGAGATCTCCAGGAGAGTATTTAATATTGAATGTGTTTAAGTTAATAAAAAAAACTGTTTAATATTACATGCCAGGTGATCCGGGCCTCAATCACTTAATCCTCATCTGACTTTAGTAACAGACAGATGAGAGCCATGTACTTATTAATGGCAGTTATGAAACCTTCAAAGTGGCTTATCTACCACCATCATGTAGTTTAGTACATGGTTACAAATGATATTTCTAGCTTAGCAGAAAAAAAACTACCACAAATACAAATACAGCAAAGACAAACTGATGAAGTCAAGGTCCTGAATTAATTAGACCTTGTAGTACTTCTGATTGGCAAAACTTGGACTCAAACTTGTCGAAAATGATTATTGTTGAATACAAAGTGGAGTCTGTGCCAACTTCTCCTCTGACCATCATGGAGCTTGGAAATGGGTGAGGTGGAGTGGGGTTTGGTTGTCATTTGGTTTTTAATAACAGCTGTGTGATGGCATTGTAAATACTACAACATTGAATGAAATGACTCACTTTAATGCAGAGGACTGTTATGTATAGTGCTCTTTGCAGTTTTCAGCAGCTTACAACTCATTTTGTTAATTGTTCTGGTACATGTGGTGAAATTTCAAGTACTCTACTCTAAACAACTCCCCTGTATAAAACTATGGACAGATGTTTCCGCAAAGCAAGATTACAAGCTGTGCTCTCCAGAACCACAAAGAGAAGTGTTCTCATTTGACGCCCAATCAGTAGTAATCAACAGGGTGACAACAGTGTTGACTCATGGTTGGAGAAAGGAAACAAACAGCGATCTCTCGTGTTAAAGTCCAATGTTTTGTTGACACATTCATCCACCCACCCGTCCTCCTCCCTACGTGGACTTGATGCTATATAATTAAATCATTTGATTTTCTTTGCTTCAGTCATAATTACTGTAGCAGCTAAAAGGATTCTGTCACTTGAATGTAAATCTCTCATTTTGGGGCATGACTAAATGACTGATACTGTCTTTTTCTTTGGAGGACAGTCTTGTCTATGACGACATTCAAAACTGTTCCAAACTGCAAACAAAGGCAGTCTCCCGTGTTAAAACTGACCCATCAACAACCCCAACCTCCTCCATGAAGAACAAGAGCAAGAACCAGAGCGGTGACAGATGATTATTATTTTGATTGTTTACTCCAAAATTGTGGCAGCCTTGTCCATTTACAAAATCACATTCAGTCTTGAAAAACAAAAAAGTCTGTTTTATTTTTATAGCCAATCTTAGATTGCAAAATTTGCTTTAAAATCTCTACAGCATGCAACATCCCAAACTCTTCCCTGAAAAAAAAAAACAAACCTTTAACAAGGGAGAGAAAAAAAACAAACCCAAAAAACAAACATCCACACACAGACAGCAGAAATCACTGAATACATTCCACACATTGCAGTGTAGTACAGCAACTCAAATCCATACAGTTTGGACAACATTTAACTTCTTTTAAAAAGCACTAACGCCCTGACAAGAACATTATTTGCAGAACAACAAGCTGCTTCTACGCCCTCTCATACCTCATCCCTGTAGAAACAATGCATTCAAACTTAAAATCTTACTTTATTCTCCTCCCTTTAAATAAAAAATGAAGGTATTGCTCGTATTACTTTCTTCTTGCACATGTGTATAATAAGTGACGTTCCCTCCAGCTCCAATCGATAGTCCATATTTTATTGAATAACCAGGGTAGGAGCAAAATGAAATCCTGAAATATTAATTATATATTTCATAATAAATTTGTATTGCACTTTTCATACGAGAAATACAGCTCAAAGTGCTTTACAACAAAGGAAATTACATGAACCAAGTACATCACATGAAAAAGGACAAAGAACATAAAAGCGTGTAAAAAAAACAAAAAACACAAACAAAAAAAATAAAACCCACTTGATAACATTCATAAAGATAAAGTGAAAATACAATACATAGAACACATACTTCAGTGGTGGTAATCTGAGACTTAATAAGTGTAAACTCAAAGTATTTTGCCATGTGTACACAATCTGTAAATTGGCGCCTAGGTCTCTGAAGCCATAAGCAAACAGAACCTCCCTTTTCCCCCCAACGGACATAGACTCACCAACGGTCTTGATTAACCGAAATAAGCCTCTTTCAGCTTTCACCCCAGAACATCTTCCCATGGGTTCAACCTCACTGTGGGTCTTATCTGTGTCAGCCACAACCCAAAGCCACCCTTAGTGGTGCTGTGGGAGTTATAAAAACACACACCACATTCTTTTCTCAAACCTACCAACGACTGACCTCAGCACCTATCATAAGATGTAAAATGAAACCGACTTGATAATAAAAAATGAGAATAGAAAGTGAAAATAGAATAAAGTCCACTTTATAATAAAAGACAGATAATAAAACTAAAAATAAATAGAATGGGTGATATAAGATGGAAGATAAAACCCACTGGCACAATAGAATTCATACTGAATAATAATAGAATATAATAAAAACATTTTAAAAGAAGTGCAGTAGTGCATAAATGTGAAGCTGACTAAGTGAAAAGCGAGTTAAAGGCTAAAGTGAAAAGATACGTTTTTAGCTTTTTAAAAATATTTAATGAGCTGGCATCCCTGACATCTATTGGTAGTGTGTTGCATAGCTTTGCGGGTGTAATTGACCCTGATTTTCTCTATCGACTGTTGCTGAGAACCTCCAATAAACCAGCAGCAGATGATTGCAGTGTTCATGAAGGCAAATAGTTTACAAGGGAGTTAGCAATGTAGCTTGGTCCTAGCACATTAAGGGCTTTGTATGTGAGGAGGAGGACCTTCAAGTCAATGCCAAATGTTACAGGAAGCCAGTGCAGAGCAGCTAAAACTAGACTAATGTGCTCTCTCCTCTTAGTTCTGGTTAATAGCCGAGATGAGCAGAGTTTTGAATGAGGTGAAGTCTCTCAGTGTTTTTTTGTGAGGCCAGTAAAAAGTGCATTACAGTAATCAAGTTGGCTTGAAATGAAGGCATGAATCAGTTTTCCCTGCATCTGATTTATAAATGGTCGTGCTTTGGCTATGTTTCTAAGGTGGAAAAATTATGTTTTCATCACCTTGTTTATGTGGGACCTGAAGCTTAGATCTGAATCTGAGATAGCGCCAAGACTTGCAACCTCAGATTTAATCCAGGGAGTTAATTTCCGAAGACCAACTCACTTTTCCAGATGATTGATTAGGATATCATAGTCAATCGTATCAAACACTGCACTTAGGGCTAAGAGGATGAGAAGTTAGATGTTATTTTCCCCATCAGAGTTTAGTCTGAGGTCTGATTATTTTAGTAACAGCAGTTTCAGTGCTGTGGTATGTTCTAAAGCCTGATTGAAATTCCTTCCTACCTTTAAGTATCTTACTAATGAATGGAAGGTTGGATATCGGCCTATAACTGGTCAGTGCATTACTATCTAAGTTGGGTTTCTTTAGTAATGGGTTTTACAACAGCTGTTTTGAAGGCAGCTGTCTACATTACACTGAACTGCGAGTCTAGTTTTGCTCCATTTTCTTCTGCCAAACAGATTCTCTTGATCTCATTAACACTGTTATTGTTTAACTATGGGGTGATTCTGTCAATCAACCTCTTTAACTTTTAGTTAAAAAGATGATATTAAGCTGAGGCTATGCATTGTTCCACATGCATGAGTCTAAACTGAAAGGTCCTAAAAGCTAATTGATACAAAATTGACCTGTTTAAAAAAAAAAAGATGAGTAGAAAATGAATAGCCAGATAAAAAGAGGCAATGTCATGCGTTAAAGCTTCATAGCAGTGGCAGCCCAAACAAGTTGGAAATATTCGTGAGTGTAATGGCACCATTTTCCTCTGACTTTTTAAAACCAGGCATGTATACAAAAACAATTGAATGGCTTTGTGTTTAGATAAAATCATTGCAGAGCTGAAAGGTCACTTCTTCAATCACTGCCACCGTCAATGGTTGCACGAGCATTCCTGTTGAAGTACCCTTGGGCACTTTGATGGACTGCTCATATAGTTTAATGAAATCTGTGGATGCAGTGACTCAGCTAAATGCCTTAATTACATTTATTAATGTGAAAGATGAGTGAGTGATAAAAACTTATAAGCGTTAAAGTCCTCCTTCCTCTTTGCTTGTTTTCTGCCTACAGCCTGCATAAAATATTTAGCTTCCATTGATTAGCAATAAGCAGTTCATGCAGGTCAAGCATCTCACTCATTAGAGGCTTCAACACTACAGGGCCTATGTTGTCTATCAGTCGTCCTGTGCATAAAGCGTCTTAATTTCTCATGAGGCTGCATTAGAAAAGTGAGTTTACCCCAGCCTTTAGGAAATGAAAGCAGTGTTAACTATCTTAGGTCTTTGAGAGAGAGGAAGGACTTTAATTTGGCATTATTACTCAGCAGAAAGAAGCAGTTTGTATAAACAAACCACAGCATTTTGGCACCAGAGACTGGAGTTCATGTCCTTCTTCATGTGATTAGGTTCAGGCTTCAAAGACACTTGCAGACTGTGTTTTTTGTTTGAATACTGACATCCTGTCTTGTGCCTCAAGTCAGGGTCACAGGTGAATACCGGGCAACAGGATTGAAGACCCAAATGCAGACACATGAGGCAGAGCTGGTAGACAAAGAGGAACTTTACCAGATCAATTAGTAGGTCTAAGGCAGGCAGCAGGTCAAAACATAGGTAGCAAAAAAAAAAAAAAAAAAAAGACAGAAACTCAGGAACAGGGAAACAGAACAAGAACACAACATAGCAGAGGAGAACATTAAGTGGGCAAGTAAATATACACAACTGAGTGATTAGGGGAATGAGAGGCAGGTGTGCTGACAGATGACGATCAGGTAATGACTGAGGCAGGTACAGGCTGACGGGAAAATTAAGAACAGGTGAGCAAGTGGGTGTGGAAACCAGGTGACTGGGACCGGCGGGAGAGACCGAGGGCATCTGGTGTTCAGATGGTGAATGGCAGGAGCCCGGAGAAGTGAGAATGTGACCTAAGACAAGAACAGAGGTAGAATGAAAATAAAAACGACTGAGGCAGCTGTTGTGACAGCTTAACAGCCTTAACCAATACAAAATGTAACCATAAAAATGTATTTTAGTTGCCAAGGGCAGATATTGTAGGAAAAACTAATGAAAAACATGGCCAGTTAACATTTTTACATATTTTTGGTTTTATTCATCTAAGTTTAAAAAGTATATTTGAATAAATAGCAACATGTCTATACAGAGACAATGTCCAGGTTGCTGAGGATAAGCCAAATGTCTTTTATATAAAGAGAGAAAAATAATTATGTAAAATAAGAATGCAGGTTAACATATCGATAAAACTAGAAAATTGCTGTACACTGTCTGTACACACTAATCATTGTAAATAAAAGCATGATATAGGTGATATCACCTACTGCAACATCACCTCCAGATTTTCTTCTTGTGAGATTCATTTTGTTTATTGAAGTGCACTACTGAGGGAATACAAGCAGGATGACTATATTAAATCAAACTCAGTCCTGCACTCATCTCAGATGGCTCATGTCTAATGTTTTAGCTCTAACATTCAGCTACTCACCACACATCTCTCTAGTGGTTTGCTCTAAGTGCATCCAGACTAACAAACTGCACTAATGAATATTTTCCTCTCTGAGACTCTTCTTTAATGAACAAGCAGCATCATTAATCTTTAGCTCTGTGAGCTCTGTGCATTGATCTCCTCGGGGGTGGGGGGGGGGTTGAATTTTTGCGCTTTTAATTATGTGTACGTGTGTGTGCAGAGTGGAACACATAATGTTGTCCCCTCCTTGCTTAATTGCTAAGTTAATAAACCAATTTGCAGGACATTTCAAATAAGATAGATTAAAGTTAAATGTTCTGCAAACTAAAATCTAGATGCTGCTGATGGAACTTCTGGAGAAAAGCAGGGGAAATCTGGTGAACATACTGTACTAACATATGGCATACTTTCAGTGGCCAAAAACATGACTTCAATTGGATGCCCGTGTTGTTCTGTCTCTGCTGGATGTAATAGGATTTTTCCATTAGCTTGAGTCTGTCCGCTGTAGCCGCACAGTGCCAAACCAGCCCACGGTCAAATGCATTTCCCTACAGCCTCACAGAAGGGGGGATAGCCATGGTGAGCTGCGCTGCTGTGGCCCTGCTTGCTGGCAGGGCTGACCATGGTCAACCCGTGACCCGTTGAGTTAAAATTCTGGGCTGATTGGGAATTTGATTGAGATTCACTCACTGTCTGTCTTTCTGCTTGTACTAACATTTTTAAAACAAGATCAATCTTTGTACCTCCGCTTGTGTGTCTACACTACTTCAAAGTAGAACCTCAATGCAACAGAAGTGAGTACACCTGTGACCACTGAAAGAAAAGTGAGTAAAAAAACAGCACAAAACTGCAAGATTAAATTTTGCCAAAGAACATGAAAAGAAGTCTGAATACTGGCAGCACATTATTTGGTCAGCTGAAACCAAAATAAATATGTTTGGATCAGAAGGAGTCAAGCATGTTTGGCATAGACCTGACCAGAACTACCACAGTGACTGCATAGCACCGACCATGAAACATGGAGGTGGGAGCGTGCTGCATATCGGGCTGCATGAGTACAAAAGTTGTAGGAGATATGAGATTTATAGAGGGCTCTATGAATGCAAATTTGTATACCCAAATATAAATACCCAAATGACAATGATCCCTAACACACTGCAAAAATCACACAAGATTTTAAAGAAGAAAAAAGTGAAAACTATGACCTGGGCAAGTATGTCCCCCGACCTGAATCCAATAGAGCACCTAAAGAGTATTTTAAAGAGGGAGGTAGAGCAACAAATCCCCTCCAGCAAATATCGGCTCAAAAGAATTATCTGTGAAGAATGACAGAACATATTTCCACAGATTTGTTGTAGACTGGTATCATCTATGCCCAGGAGGATCCAATCTGTCATCAAAAATAAAGGTGGGCATACAAAATATTGAAAATTAAAAAAGGATGGAGTCACACTACCGAAGAGTTTGCTGACTTTGTTGCAGTTTGTTCATAAATATGGACCATTCTGTATAGTTTAATTAGTCAAACATTGTTTTTTTTTTTTAAATTAGCTTAATTTTCCTTGGGTTTTGTCTAAAAACAAATAAAATTGTATTAAATGGACAGGATTAGCAACTTTTTAGTGATATCGATCAGGGGTGTACTCAGTTTTGGATACCTAAACCCTTCAAACAACAGGGGTCATAAATAAATAAAATATAAATATATAAATTATAGATTTATACTTTTACTTTATACTTAATATATAAGGTCATATTTAATAAAAACATATACGTGATTGTAAAGACGCCTTCAGCGACACACCTCCAGCTATAATTGGGGGAAAAAAAGGAGATTACACTCACACCACTGACACACAGCTGCAGCTTGTTGGGAGTAATCAGCAGCCATGATGATATGCTGTGTTTGGACAGTCCTTGTCAACTCTTAATGCCACATGACCACTTCAAATTTACCAAGTGTTTGTGTTCAGGTGTTCATCAGTCATTGCTAAATCCATCACATGAATTATGCTAATTACAATACCACTTATCCCCTGTGCACAGCTCCATTGTTTAATTAAGCATCCAGGCGCTCACCATCATAAAGTCAGGGGATATAATGTTACCTCATAGTAACCAGGTATTTGCTTTCAGGTGGTGATAGTCACAGGTAAATATTTAACAAAAACTAAACCAATGAGAAGCAAGTAGAGGTTGTAAATAACAAGCCAGACAGAAATGCCACTGTTTTTTTCTTATTCAGATTGGACATATCTCCGCCACCATGTCACCATGGTACGTTCCAGATAAATGGCAGTTATGTAATGGATAATACCAGACTAATTGATGACACAGAGGCTAAGAACCCACCTGAGCTTAACTCTTCTTACCTCTTGTGTAGCTAGGCAACATCTAGCTAAACAAGGCTGGGCCATGAGTTGTAAAACCCTGAAAATTTTTAAAATCAGGGAAGAGGAATTTTACTTATTATTCTCAAATTTTGAACATACTCAACCTCAAGGTCTCCGTCCCTCTGTTACAGACACATTGGGTGCTTTTCATTATGCTAACGTGTGTCCTCGCTTCCCTCATTCTTGTCTCTTCCTTGCGCCTTATCTCCTCCCAGTGAGGATGAGAGAAAGAGATGCGAGGATGGATGAATTTAATTTATCAAACAGGAAATCCTCGATCACTCCAGTGTCATTTTGAGGAGACAAGTATTCATGACACACATCACCCTAAGGGCCCTATCTTACGCCTGGCGCAAAGCGACGCCAAGCATGACGCAATTGTCTTTGCTATTTTAAGACCGACGTAGATGTCATTTTCCCGTCCAGTGACCACAATGTTAAAATAGCAAATGCGCTGGCGCCCATCAGTGCGCCCATGGCTGTGTCGGTCTTAAAATGAGGTGTGGTCAAGTGCATTGTTGGCGCATTGCTATCTTGAAGAAGCAGATAGCGATTGCGCTCTTGACAACTCAACAAAAACCTGGTCTAAAGTCAATGGCGCAGTGTTTCACTGTTATTTTAAGGGCGCATTATCAAGATAGTAATATGCGCCTACACAACCCCCCGTGCACTCCTAATATTTATCAGAATTAGCCAATTGCAGTAATGACGAATGAAAGTGGCTAATTATTGACCAATCGTGGCAATACACATAGGTATTTAAACAGACCTGTCAGGTTGAGGATATCTGTCAGACCCGGAAAACTGTTACAGACAAAGGATCACACAAGGAAAAACTTTGCTGCTGCATCAGTATAAGACCATGTAAGTTGAACAAAACATCACTTGTTGAAATCCTCAGTTAAATATCGATGCATTTGCTCATATATTCTTGATTCGCACAGCCAAATGGAGTATCTGATGGGACAGAGGATTGGGAGACGGTGGAGACAGAGGATCCACCGGCCAAGAACCACATATCTGTCCCTCAGTGAAGAGGATTGCCACCACAAACTGCGTCTATCCCGCTAGGCTGTAACGGACATTTGCAATCTCCTGGCAGATGACCTGGAGACTAACGCCAGCTGTCCCTATGCACTCCCCGTTGCTGTGAAAGTCACTGCTGCGCTGCATTTCTTTGCGAGTTGGTCATTCCAGCATCCCCTCAGTTCAACTGGAGGCATATCTCAATCTGCCAGAAATTCATCAACACACACTAATGTCAGCCCTAGTATGACATGCCAGTGAATTTATTAAATTCCCAATGACACCTGCCAGCCAAGAAAGAGTTAAACAAGAGTTCTGGGCAAAATTTGGGTTCCCTGGGGTCCATGTGCAATTACGTGCACCATCAGAGAACGCTCTGATATATGTGAACCACAAGGGAACCCATTCCATCAATGTCCAGGTGATTTGTGACAAACACAACCAACATGAAGGAACAATAAAAACAGCTGTAGCCTGCAGAATGTTGCTTATTTAGTTTGTGAAAGTCTGACGTCCTTTTCAGGCTCAGGATGATATTTTTTTTCAGGATCATATTTTCATGAAGGAGCTGAGACGCACTGAAACAGAGAAGAAGAAAGGAGAAGTCTTTTGGCCCATGAAGAAATATAGTAGTTTTTTTTATGATTCATGATTCAGTCATTTTTATTTTATAAAAAAATACGCTATGAGAAGCTACTGTTTGTGCTTTCAGGTAAACAACAATCCAACAGTTCACTGTCCTGTCAGATCAGCTGACCAGTCAATAAACACACTGGATCAAAGGGGTGTTGCTGTCTGGCATCCATGTAGGATACATTTGTCTTTCCTCACTCCTCGTCTCCTCCAGGTGCATTTAACTGACTGGAAGATCCTCCATGATGGCGGAGGGAGATTGGCTTCTGGGTCGCGAGGAAGCATAGAGGTAATGTAATGAAAAGCACCTTTTAGCTCTCTTCCACATTTCTTTATTGTCTGTGTGGTTTTGGTCACATGTCCTCTCTCCTCCTTTTCCCCTGCATGTCAGGGAGGTGGATGAGTGGAGCAAGTGGACCCAAATGCAGAGACAGCAGGCAGGTTGGATACGATGCTGAATATTAATGAATGAACTCAAAAATCACAGGAAACACTGGGACCAGGAACAAAGACCATAAACACAGGAAAAAACTCGGAACATACGCAGCACAAAAGCAGACCAAACTGAAAACCGGACTATAAATACACAGGGTGTGATTGCAAACTAGACACAGGTGAGGGAAACAAGACACAGGTCAAACACATGAGGTAATCAAACACAGGAAGTAAAGGTGAAAAGACACAAGGAGAAAATATTTCAAAATAAAACAGGAACTAAAGTAAACATACAAAAGGTGACACAACACATGGGCAGACTGGGTGCAGATAAACTGGGGAAGACACTAGGAGCAGGGCCGGGCTAACCAGGGTGATGCAGGGCAGGTGAGAGGAGGTGCACATAAACACAGGAGGAAACACAAGGGAAACAGAGAAAAAACCAAAACCAGGCAACATAAATGCAACACTGAAAACTCAAGAGAACAAAATACACAAAGAGTCCAAAAATAACCGAAAAAGTCCAGGCAGGACGTGACACTGCAGCTGTCCCTCAGACCTGTAGACTACCATCTTATAGCTAACATAGCTAGTTTCAACCCTCCTCTCTTTCCTCTTAAGATTTGATTTGGATGTGCAGATCCACGCAAATACATAACATATTTGAAATTAAATTTGAGCGGCTCTGACTTGGTGGTGATTCGTCCGGGGCATGAACATGAACACATCATAACACCACAAATCTGTTGCCAGATGCAGATGCTGTGGGGGGTTTTAACAATTAACTAGCACAATAATGATATACATAAAAAAAAAAAAAAAAAAAAAAATAGTTTGACACCATTTACATCATTGCATCAATCCAACACTTTGTCTTGATTGTGTCGTAAATGACACATAATATTGTAAATAAATTGACAATTATTGCTAAAAAAAAAGCTTGGAAATTAGGCACTAACATCATAGACTGTACATAAAGATGGACGTGGTGGGGTGGTCAGGAGGGGTGTCACCTTTTACGGTCTGGAAACACACACCACTACCTTGGACTGAGCAATAATCTCCAAAATGACCACCAGCACACTTATTAGAGGGCCCGAAATCAGCAACTGAGACCCTAATGACTCATTGAAAAATAAAATGTACTTAGCATTTTGAACTTGGAGCCAGGGATATTTTAGAAGCAGCATCGGTGGCATTGCACTTTGAGGTACTTCCGCATTGGCTTCTGCCTCAAGACACGATAGTTGTCGCCTGACAAATGCAGAAGATTAATGAGCACTGATCTGACACATCCCGCAGAAACAGCCAGAATAGTGAGTTATAACCAGCCAGCCTGATTTGTGTGTGTGTGTGTGTGTGTGTGTGTGTGTGTGTGTGTGTGTGTGTGTGTGTGTGTGTTTGTAGGTCTGTGTGGTTATTTTGAGCCTGGTGTCAATTTCATGTGATTTAATGAAGGTAAACACAGTGGACAACCATGCATAATGGCCCTGGCATGGCACTTCTCAAATCAGAGGCTGCAGATTTATCAACATATCAGTCCTGCTGCCTTTAGATGGCTGCAAGTGGACAAGAGATACTGTAAGAATCACTCATAATGCAGACTGCCTTACCCGACGTGCTTTAACCACATTGTTCATTTTTAATATTGATTTTAAATGCATCTGCTGGTTGGAGAGTGTTTAGTTAAACTGGTCATTTACGTTTTAAGCACTAGTCTATTATTGCTGTGCATTTGCTTTAAGTGTTTTGTGTGTTCTTGTTGACTTAAATGACAGTGGAGTGAAAAAAAACCAAAACTATTTTATAATGTGAAAGATGAGAGAGAGTAAATATTTCTGAATTGCAATCAGTAGCCGGAAAACGGTTTAAATATGGCAGCAAATGAAACAGCTTCTGTTCTCATGCATCCTGCATCATGCAAAATCAGGACATTAATATCTTTCTAATCAGTCCAAAATGGTTTAAAAAGCTCCTTGGTGTAAATTTATGTACCGTATCGTAGTTTTGTTTTTGACATTGTACCTCCTCTATTGGGAATCTCTACTGTGTGTGTGTGTGTGTGTGTGTGTGTGTGAGAGAGTGAGTGTGTGTGTGTGTGAATATACAGGCATGTATTTACTAGGAAAGTATTTTGACCTTTTCCTCCTCGTGAACTCTGTCATAAACCATTAGAGAGAGCAAGTCTGAGGAGTGTGTAAGAACATCTGTGGTTATCTGTGTGTGTGTGTGTGCATGCGAGTGTGTTTATGCCAAAGATTTTTTTTTTCTTAAGTAGAACAGGGTCGGTAAAGATTCAGCATACAAATTTGAAAATCAGTTTTCCTCCTGAAGGAAATAGGAAAGCACACTGACAAAAGAATAACACTGTGGCCATCAGATCAGTTCTTATGTGTTATTGTCCTGCAGTTATTGTCATTAAGTTTGTCATCTTTGGTTTTGTTAATGTGTGAAAGCAATGAAAAGAGAGAGAAACAGATAGCAGCCGAATATATTCAGCTGCTATTACTGTTGTACTAACCTACAGCTACAGAAAACATCACCATAAACTTTATTTCCATATTACATGCAGACAGTGTGAATAATACAGTAATAGCGTTGATATAGGCTTAGATGATGCATGAATAGATTTTCACCCTACAGGCAGAGAAACATGTGAGAAGCGTGAGAGCAGAATATTTTCAAATGCAGCAGTTGTTTTAAATGTCACACGGCGCAATAAGTGTCAAGCGACTCATCTACACAGAATGTACACATCTGCTCCGAGGTTGATTTGAGTCTGAAGCTTCAACATGGGCCCGTTTATTTATTTATTTTTGTCAGGTGTGTGGGGTCATAGAAATGCCCAAACTATTTCAAGGGTGAAATAAGGTAAAATTGGAATTGTTACCATGGGGGGAAAATGGAGAAAGTGATGTTGTGGAAGATGAGCCTCACACATACATTAGGATGTGATCACACTTATATTCCATATTGCTTCAATTTACAGCAGGGAAGTACATTTACATTTGTTTAGGTTCACACTTCTTAGTTATTTTAAGAGAACAAGGGCTTGTGAAGTCGCACTCAGACAAGAGGTATTTTTATTGGTTAGTATAAAACTGGAATCATTCTGGCAAGTTAGAGACTAAACCAGTCAGGTATTTTAAAAAATGCAGATAACATTAACATATATTTGGCAGCCATCTTTGTCCAAAGTGATGTATAAATGAGGTACAATCCATGCCACAGATCATGGAGAAGATTTCAGGTGCTTCAATACTCTCGTTCCACCTTTTTTGTGAAACAGGGAGAGCTAGAGAAGAGCATTCAACTGACATCCTCTACTTTCCGGCAGACTAGACACAGGACCCTCTGCCAAAAGCTGTTCAACTTGTTTGATAACAGGATAAAGAAATGTTTTGTTTTTCCATTTTCATAAAAATTTAAAAAAATGAAATCCACTTCCTGTTTTTTCCTTTTTTTTCTCATTCCCCTAACCCGTTTTCCTCATCAGATCGACAATTGGAATAGAAATGAAACCAAACATTTTTCACTTGTCTGTCTAAAATAATATTTCAGAAGCTAAACATTGCTGGATAGTTCCCTCTGACCTGTCTAGTTAATAACTAGCCTACAGTTTTCAGTTTTGCTGCGCTGCTCCACATAATGAGCTCAGGATTTCTCAGGAGGACGGCTGCTTTACTCCAAACATTATGAACCTGGACTGTGTGTGTAACCGCTGACCTTTTGGATGTGTAGAAGAACACAGAACATTAATTAACATTAGATCCTGACTGATGCTGTTGGTATGTCGCAGATTTGACTTTGGTAACTTGTACCAACATGTGGGAGAGGATGCAGGAGAGAAGAGTTGTTGGATTGCGATTTTTTTTTTTTTTTTTTTTTTTTTGCCTTGCAGTGACAGTAGCACCAGTCATTCATTTACAGATTACAGTGAGCAATAAGGCTCATAATTCTGAAGGAGAGACTTCAGGTGGGTGGCTGGTGTGCTGGTGGCTGCTTTGTTGGTGAGCATTAGTGAGATGAACAGCAACAGGGAGCCAGTAGAGAGTAATGAAAAGTGGAGTGACAAGAGACATTTTGGCTGGTCGGAAATATAATGTGCTGCTGCATTTTGAACCATCTGCTGAGGTTTCACTGTGAATGCTGGCAGCCCTGCCAGATGGACATTACAGAATTCAAGGTGTGAGATGATCAGTGCATGTACAAGAAAGTCAGTTAAGGCCTGATCTTGCTGATGTTATAAAGACATGACCAAGTGACAGATACAAATTTATCTATTTCACACTAGCAGCAAATATTCAATGCCAGTAACTTTAGATTAACCCTTTCATGCATGAATTATGATAACCTCAGCCAGGATTTTTTTCCCGTGTTTTTATTCCTCTTCAGACATGAAAAAAAGTATTTGAATGCATTTTTCAAGGAGTTTGTACAACTTAGTGGACAGATGATTAATTGTCATTTTCTCCCATCATAAAATCAATACTTGGAAATTTTAACAATTGCATTACTCAGTTGTTACTTGATGTTACAAAATTTTATTCACGCAAGGGTCTATAACTATAGAGGGATTGACAAAATATTCCTGAGCCGTTGAGCATTTCCGGTCGGCCGGCGGCCATCTTGGTTTTGAGAAATTTGTGTTGCACTTACAAAGGCCGGCCAATGGATGGCAGTGTATGGGATGACACACTAGAGTCCGCTGTATTGGCTGATGTGCAACTATACCATTAAAACCCCATGAATATATAAGAAAACGGCTTTTGAATAGCTGTCCACTGTAGTGACCACTATGCATGAAAGGGTTAAGTTGCCGGCATTTACTTTCCAGCCAGCAGTCTCTTGATATTTCAGGCTTCTGCAGATGTCTAACTATTGGGTTAATATCTAATTTTGGGTGAAAACCTCTATATATTTAAGTAAATAATTGCAGTAATGTAAATGCAAAATTTCCCTTTTCCTATATAGATTTAGCATTAAAATATGACTTGAGCTCACGCACACTCACAGTTGCAGGTGCCAGTGTATCAGCCAGGTCCTTACAGCTTTACACCGATGACAGAAATAACAGAACATCTTAATATTAACCGTGAACAGGATAAACTATTAAGACTCTGTGAATCATGGTGTTCTATTAATATTACTGAGAGACATCAAAGCTCCTTTCATTAGTTATTTATTCACGTTTATTTTTACAGCAACAAATACATGATTATATAATAATCATCCAATAGACGACATATCATAGAATTTACAGCCTAAGCTAATTTGCTATGCTTGTATCTTTATGAGCTCAAAAGAACATACGCCGTGCAAAATTAAATTTATATGCAATTAAAGAAAAATAAATGATAAAAGGAGGAAGAAAAGTAAAATTAAAGTAGATAAAATCCAAACAAAATCCCTTGATTGACCCATTATATGCCTGTTTTTATTATTCAGCAACCATTTAAACTTGGATTCAAATTGAAAGGTTTCATCATGTCACTGAGCACCAGCGGTTTGGAAGACGTGAAGTTATTAAAACTTCTTGTTTATGGCAGAACTGCGAAAAATGAAGGAATGAATAAAACTATTTACAACTAATATGAGTGTGTGTAAAGTTTAAATGTACAATATGTAAATCCCCCCTTTAAAAATTTAAAACAAACATAAAAATAAAATAAATACAGTTCTGTGTTTAATCTCTGACAGATCATAAAAGGACTGGAAGCAAGCTGTGGTTTTGTATTATTTATCTTAATCTCATTTTATACAGAATCATTTGGCTGCTTATATATTTTTCCTTTACTCTCCACCAAGAGCTCATGTCCACAGTTAAGGATTAGAACAAAAATTATCTAGTAAATCGAGAGCTTAGTGTGTTTAAATGATGTTCAAAGACTGTTTGTGGAGAGTCCAGTCTGTCATCACTGTGGAAATGTTACAACTGTGATCATTTACACCCTCACAGCACATTTTTATCCAATTTATGTTTTAGTTGTGACACATGAACAGGTGTTTGGGAAATTAAAATGAGAAATGTAAAAGTAAATTCACAGCACTTCAATTTGGTCATTGTAATATAAAACATGTTCCAGAAGAAGAACAAAACAAAGCAAAACAGACTAGTATACTGTCATATATCATTGTTGACCTTTCTTTACAGTTCCTAGAAACTTCCTAAGAAGTGTCTTAGCCGAGCAGGAGGTTCTTGAATTATTTCTGAGGCAGGACACATCTCAGCCCTTAGCAATTAGTGCTGCAGTTGCAGTGCTGCATAGCTTCTCCATTACAAACTGCTATGCAGGCTTCTTCCCTCCAGAGCAGAAGTCCCACACAGATGGGAGAGAGGTTGTATCCTGAATTAATATAACATAACATGACAAAAGCAGAAAGGGGAAATGGCATCAGAGAGAGATCCAAGACAGCTGCCTGTCTACATGTGGGAGAAGCACTCTGACGGTAAATAGTTTTTTTTTACGGGCATTAAAAAGCTTTAATGTTGTTCCAGGAATCAGTGTTATTACAGTGGAGCCACAGTGGCATCTAATAACAGGCCTGTACTGTACGTTATCATTGGTCCTTGTATCACAGTTATGTCATTGCTGCTGCATAGAGATTTATTTTCATTTCTCAACATAGACTCATTAAAAAGTTTCAGTCTTCATAATTAGATCAGTAAATCGGTTGTATAACAGGAGAATGTGTGCTGATTATAGAATTTTATGTACTGGCTTCTGATAACACATGTTGAAGGATAGTTTCACGGTTTTTCAAGTGTGTCATAAAACAATAGTCAGGTGTCTCTGTAATCATTCCTCCTGTTCAGACTGGCTATTAAAAGATCCCCTTCAAATGAGCTTTCAGTGTAAGTGATGGAGGCCACACAGTCATTTTGTGCAAAAAAAATAAATTTAAAAGTTTATCTGAAGCTTATATGAGGCTTCAGCAGTCTGAGTTAGTCATATCAAGTGGATATCAAGTGGTTGCAAAAAATTCCCTGTTGAGCTGCCTGCGGTGGAAGTACAGTAACAAAAAGAGGGACTTTGGCACTAAAAAGGCTGTAATGTTGAAATATATCTACTTGATTTAAACTAATTTGGATGGCTTCAGATAAATATTTAAATACATTTTTGCACAGAAGAAGGACTGTGGATGGAAGTGCATTATGAAGGGATCCTCTAATGGTCAGTATGAACAGCAGGAATGATTATTGGTTAGAAAAAACAGTTTCAGTGTTCATTTGGGAACCTGACTGTTGTTGTAAGACAGACTTGAAAAACTGTGAATCCACCCTTTATCCAAAATGCTCCATCATTTTGGAGCATTTTTTCCATCATCTGTGTTTTCACTAGCAAGGACCACACCATCAACAAGATACGTTTGAGTGATTTATTGAAGAAAATAGTGAATGAATTCTGCCAGCTTGCTTGTTGGATGCGATGTGGGGAAGCTTTGTGGGGAATCTGCTGTGGCGCCCGGGCAGCGACGGACCCCCTCAGGGCCTTACAAGGGAAGAAGGAGAGGAAAACAGGAGGAAAGTAGGGTAGGGGGTGGGAGGAAGGGATGCAGAATGCACATTCTGAAAGGAGGAGGAGAGGGTTTGGTTAGTATTTATGGGATTGCTGGAAGCAGTGCGGTTGAGGTGTGGTCCTGCTCCTGAAACTTCGCTAGTAGCTTCAAATATTTGATCAAGCTACGCACTTTGATCAACATATCAAATCGGTAGCCCGTTCATGTTTCTTTCATCTAAAACATTGCCAAACTCCGGTCTGTTATATCATCCCAGCTGGACTATTTCCCTTTTCACCTGCCTCAGCAAGTCGTCCCTGGACTGTCTACAAATGGTCCAGAACGCTGCTGAAAGGCTGTTGACAAGGACCAGCAGGATGACTCACATCACAACCATTTTATCATCTTTACATTGGCTTCCCATCAAGGTCCTTGTTTTCACACATAGAGCCCTGCATGGTCAGGCATCTCTGATCTACTCCAACCGTATATGACCAGTAGGTCACTTAGGTCTTCTGACCAGGGCTTACTGGTTGTCCCTCACGCTCAACTGAAAACAAATGGTGAACAAGCCTTTTGAAGTGGTGGCTCCAACACTGTTGAACGCTCTTCCAATAGACATACGATCTGTGGTCTCTGATGTCTTTTTTTTTAGTCAAATTGGCCTTTGTCTCACATGATACAATGTTTTATTGTTATGTTTTATTGTTTCTTTTTTGTATCTTATATTGTACTCTTTTTATGGTCTTATTTTTTTTTTCTTTTAACAATTTTACTCTTGTGAAGCACTTTGTGAGCTGCTCTGTGAAAGGTGCTATAATAAATAAATTACTTACTTTCATGTGTACAAGAATACAAGCATGTTATCACTGTGCAGAAACATAAATGAAATGCCACATCATTGTATGTTTGGGGAGTTAATGAATGCTACAAATTAGATTTTTTTTACTTGTTTTGACCCAGAAAAAAGTTCTTGCATTGAAAGAAAAGTAGAGATGAGCATTTGTATTTGGTGGAACATTGATAACTGAAATATTGAACTATGAAATTAAACAATGGACTGTTAAATTCATTACATTTTTTTATGATGTCCATGTTGTTTCATATTTTCCACAAAAGAGCTTCTAATTTAATGCATGAAATCACATCAAGTTGAAAGTTAAGTTTTTAATTTAATTTTTTTTTAATTTTCAAACTGTGGTTTGAAAAGTAAGAAATACAAGTTAAAAGTTAAAGAGAGAGAGCTGAAGTCCATAATGACTGTTCAGTAGGATTCATTATATTTTAAGTTTTACAAAGCCTTAAAGGTGCAGTGTGTAGAATTTAGTGGCGTCTAGTGAAACAGACTTGGCAGAAGTGGAATGTAATATTCATAAGTATGTTTTAATTAGTGTATAATCACCTGAAAATAAGAATCTCTGTGGTGTTATTACCTTAGAATGAGCCCTTTATATCTACACAGGGAGCAGGTCCTCTTCCACGGAGCCTGCCATGTTTCTATAGTAGCCCAAAAGGGACAAACCAGACACGGGCTCTGGAGAGGGCTTCAGCACATTTTTCACAAGGCTTGCAGCCACTGTTGATTCCCCTCTTGGAAGGGGAGGATGAGGGGAGGTGTATTCATTTGGTTGCCATCTGCGAACTCGCTGCTGGATGCCACTTAATTCTACACACTGGACCTTTATATGCAATTCCATTTGTTTTCCACATTTTGTAATTGTTTGACTTTACAAAACAGTCTTTCAGATGACAGTTTTGAGTTTATGAATCATTGATTAAAACTTTTAAAACTTTTTAAAAGTTGATATTATAGAGACAGGACTGAAATGAAGGGAGAGGGAGGGATATGACGACATACAAATAAGGTCCCCAGCTGGCAAACAGACAGATTGAGAGCTTAACTGGATACAGTTTCATCCTCATTCATATGATTTCCTTTACTGTACAAAGAATGAACCAAGACTACATAATACCCAGGTTATAAGTGTGTATATATATAAGTATAAGATGCAGAGCAACATCAAGACCTTGATATCAAACATACAGTAATCATAATCTTGGTTCATCTGTTCCATGTGATTTGGCTGACTGACGTTGGGCTCAGGGGGCTTTAAAAGCTAGAATACACATGATGAGGCTGAGATATGAAGTGGATTCTTGCTTCGAGGTTGTTATCAGAGGTGTGTTTGCAGTCTTTTAGATAAGATAAGACTTTATTGATTCCCAGAGGGGAAATTCCCATGTTACAGCAGTGCAGGAAGCAACGTAAGATAAGAACTAGGAGTAATAAACACAAGGAAAAAAAAAAAAGTCAAGTAAATGGAGTTCAATCTATATACATTATAAACATTATACACATTACTTCAGTTACAGATTGAAGCTTTTCAGCTTTTTTTCGCCTGCAGCAGCTGGTCTGTCCTTAACCCTGTCTACTGTGTTTGTGCGTGCGAGTATCACAGGCGGGTGGCTAGAAAATGTCAGCGATGGCTGTGTTTGTGTGAGCTCACATGTCAGTGACGAAGAGAAGAATATCTTTTGAAAAGGGCAGAAGTACAGTCTCAGCTTCTCCGCTATTTTCTGTCAAGTCAAGACGACACACGCAGAGAAGGAGGATGAGATTATTTGAATGGAAGGAGCAAATTTTAACAATATTTCCTCAAAGTATAAAATATTTAGTCTTGCAGAGACATGCAGAGACATGAACACCATAGTTGTAGATCACCAACTATAGAATATCTAAATTAAAAGCAAGAAACACACAAAAAGTACTCCTGTTGTTGGTTCTGCTTGTACAGAGGACTTTTTCTGACACAATGAATAATTAATGATAAACCTCATTCACAAAAGTCGATTCTTAAAATCTTGACTAAGTTTTTATGCACTAATGAATGTCATGTAATGAATGTGTGTAAGTGAGCTGTACCAACAGTTCTTCCCACTGCTAATTAAATTTAAAAAGACTATTAAAAGACTTTCTTTTTGAAATTGCTATTTTTTTACTGTTTGATGGAAACACAGCAAGGAAGAAAAACTGCCCACCTTGGCCAAAATACATGATGATGTTTTTGTTTTATATATCTGCTTGACTCTATGTCACTACATTTTGTTCACAATATTTTTTTTCACTAAAAATATTAAAAATATGTCCAAAGTGTGGATTTTTCAAATGTTAATTTTCAATGCTTTAAGCACTGCAAACAGCAGTGGATGTCTTAAAACCAACACCTGGCAAATAAAACCATATATATCTGCCAAGATATCACTTCATACCACAAGAGATTATCTGAAAATATGGATTTTTGTAATTTCAGTGAATGGACTCTTTAATATCTCTTTCTCTATGATGATAGACTGGACTTTAAACCTCAGTACTTTTTAGATATTGAAAACTGTCAAGTAGTTTTTTGAGCAGACATTTCTTTTAAAAATTAAAACTTAATATTCTATTTCACATATTGCTACCCATCAATGTTATTCACTTGGGAAACAGAAATAAAAAGTCATGCCCACTCATGGCAAAAAAAACCAAAACAACTTGATGACATTATCACAGACTCTTACTCAAAGAATAAGTTATTGGCCCTTTATCTCTTTACAGGTAACATGACCTCAAATGGTGTCAAGACACTTCTCATTTCTCCTTTTAATAAGTACCGTTAAGACTTAAGAGATAAACTTTTGTCTGAAACACTTAGATAAGTCATCAAGCTCTGATTTCATCAAACATCAAAAACCACAGAGGAAGACTGAGCAGACGAGAGTTCCCGCTTATGGAAATGTGGAGTCGTGAAGAATATCCTGATTTAAATATTGATATCTTATTCATGAAAGTAATAACAAATTATACCAGAGTTCACCTTGAGATGACATGGCGAGTGGTGTGATGATTGATTATACAAGTGAAGGACACTTTAGTACAGAGGGATCAGGTTGGATGGATTCCATTAATAGGCTATAGATGTGTTATTTGTGTGTGTTTACAGCATGTGTGAGAGAGACAGAGAGACGTCATATAACCCTGTCTGATGATCAAAACTTACTTTTCTGTAGGGGTCAACAGTCCAGTCTGTTATCTGCAGCCACAAGGCAAGACAAACAGCTGACCAGTAATCTGTCAGGCTACATCGAACTGCCCTGAATACAAAATAATTAAAAATAAACAAGTGTAATGTATAAAATTAACACATATGGAATTAGCTTGCTAACTGTCAGTTAGCAAACCTACTCCTCAACTGTCTGGAAAGCATTTACTACTTTTGTAGGACAATCCAGCAGGACAGGGTTTTATTAAAGCGGATATAATGTTGATGTCTATGATTCCTCAGTTTTCAACTCTATGGCTCTTAACAAAGTTGAGGTGATGCAAAAGATTTGTGCAGATTTACTTTGCCGCCACAATCAATGATCTGATTTCCCTTTAGATTTCCTCTGCTCCTGTGACTAGTCTCCCAGATCAAAGATGACTGCGCTGACTACTGAGCTAAAACTTTACTCATCAACTCATTGCAGACAGACCTCTGACTATTTATACACCCATAACACAGAGACAGCACACCGTGTAACATGTAGAAGAACTTCAAAGGTGATTCTTGCTTTGCACTTTTCATTTATTGCCTATTTTTTACAACCTAACTTTGTGGAAAGGAGAAGGGGAACAACAGGTTATGGAGAGTCCATCTGGGACTTAATCCTGATAGATGTAACAGTGGAGCAGAGGAGAGAGACTGAGATAACGATGTAATCGACCTGCACGCTGGTATTTGACATGTTTTTTTTTTTCTTCTCAAAAACAAATAATTTTTAAAATATTTGTATGAAACAAATATTCGTATAAAACCCACTATTTGTGCTTTGCCGAATAATGTATTTGTATTCGGGCACACCCCTAATGCGTAAACCCCTCTTGACATTAAACTGAGTTTCTGAAAATCCTTCCATTTCATGGCCTGTTGCGGCCTGATAGTTTTGAATATTCTGCAGGGTGGTTAGCAATCTTTACAGTGTGTACTTTCTGGCTCACCTTGTTTGAATGCTAATTGCTGTTTTTGGAAATTGCCTCTGGGATTTATTTCTTTGTCTCATTCAGGTGGGATCATCCAATCAATGAGGGGAGGAGGAACATGTGGTAACATCTTCTGTATTTTGACATCAACCATCAACCACCAACATCTGTGATTTTAAGTACAACTAAGGCAATGTAGCCTTTAAAAGAAAATTTCACTCTGTTTTATTAGCTGGGTCCCGTTTCAGGAGCCCCGTCCTTCAACTCCATTGCATGCTACAGTCAGTCACTTGTCCTTGTCAGTTTGTACACTTTTGTCACAGATGTTTTTTATCTTGTGTTTACATTCAGTTGTCACGCTGCTCATGTTAGCAGCCAGAGCATGTTTTTCATCAACATGAAGGCTGTTACGGTAATTTACACACATTATGAAAGTGAAATGTAAATCATATGAATACATCCAATGTTTTTGCCAGTTGTCCACGTGAAGCATAACAACTGATAATCTAGGGTTATTATGGAAATTCTGCGTGTTTATGTCACACATTTACCTCTTTGCCTGGCAACTTTACAGCAAACTTTATTAGTGGACAAAGAGTGCACCATTGCTTTCATGTCCCTGTGCAGCTAAATGTCTCATTAGAAAAGGAAGCTAGTGAGATTCATCTTTGGCCTATGAAGGGGACATTATAATGTACGCATCACTGAGAGCTGATTAACCCTGCTGCCTCACCTGTCTGCTGTCAGCAGACACACAGCTGCTCCTCATCTACGCTGATTAGACACGACAACCTTCCTCCTTATCAACGTTAAAAGCAATAGCTCATGTGGAGCTCTACAATTGTGGCTTAATCCATGTTTAGACTACAAGATTTTCTGTTTGTCTCTGGTTTTAAACAATTGTACTGATTACAAGATTATTCCTCTTGGAGAAATCCAGAATTGGATCAAGTTATCACTATATTCATCAAAAACACGTGAGAAGTCACTGCAGGGCAGACTGCACCCATTTTTACCGGTGCGGATGTGATGTATTTTGTCCCAAATACATGTGGAGGGATGCCCCATGTGGAGTAAAGATGCCAACTCCAACTCCAACACTCCAGTCTACATTCGAACGGGTATCTTGGTTCCATCTTTCTCCCTTATTTCCTGCCACATTTGTACTACTTATTAAATTCCTGTGGCCCAAAATGAAACTCATAAACTTAATAACTCAAACTTTTAATCGAGGTGACATCAGACATAGAGCAACTGCACCACACAAGGCCACAGAGCAACGTATTTAACTGAAAGTGAGAAAAGTTGTGGTTTGAAACCTCCCCTTTCTTCGCTCCAACTTCATTTCAGACTTGTCCCCAGAGTTAACCCAACTTGAAGCACATCCTGTTTTTGGCTAGGAGAAAATCAAATAGCTGACAGCTTACAATGAGGTGCGGACACTTCTCCGAGCTGCTTGAACTAGATGACCCATCATGACGGGCATGAGCACGAATTACATGCCAACTTCAGGGTTTTTCCCTTAGATCTAAGAAATTTGTCTCAGAGAAGCAATTTTTGGCAAGTCATTGCACTTGCCCTTAGACTAATTCACATAACTGTGTGAAATGAGCTGCCATCTGGCAACCTCATAAGCAGTCAGAAGCTATACTCTGCATATTTCAGTTCTCTGGCAGGTAAAGCCAACAAAGGGAGACCTTGCAAGGTTTGAGACCAAAAACTGTCACCAAGTGAAATCTTTTGTTGTGCCATGTCATTTACAGCATACTAAGCAAGCACATTCCTAAATGACTGATATGTATTTTTGAGTTTTATTTGACCTGTAGGTAACTTTCTCTGTCACAGCAATCCTCCCTCCTCTTCTCCTCTGCAGCAGTCAAAAAGGTTTCAAAATCTACAGTCCTTTTTTGTGCAAAACAGCCTCCCAGTGTCCCGTTGAAGCCACAGTCATAAACCCATTTAAATAGATATTTTACAAAATTACCATCTTTTTAATAGAAAGTAGTGCTCGTTGATCGGCACATGGGTATTTAGTGGAAATATTATTATCACCACAGCAGAGATTCAGGGTTTGATTACGAGTTGATGTATGTGTTGCTTCCGGTGCACAAGATGTTCATTCCAGGTGCAGATGGAATGGATATCTTCCATTTCCACCAAAATCTGCACACATTTTGCAGTGCAAAATGTGCAGTGGTATAAATGGATTCTCTACGGGACAGGGGAGAAAATGGTATATCTAGCATGCTTAAGGTTAGGATTATACGCATCATTTTTAGCAGCTGAAATGCCCTTGTGGTGTACATCAAAGAGTCAAGCCATTTCATGGAGGTGTAACACAGTGGTATGGGCTAATGGGAAGACCAGCAGTGGGAGCTGACTGAAAAGGAGTCCTGCACTAGCAATTACTGGCTGGTTGGGGTATCTGCACAGTAAGGCTGGAATTGGGCAGGATAGTGTGAACCTGCTAGATATCCATATCCTGTGGTGAAGCTCATCATTGACAGGTGAAAAGAACGGGCATGGGCTAACACGTCTGTAGGACTAGCATCAGCAGTGACAAGGACTACAGTGCAGAGGAACTGGGCACTCCAAATGGGGAGACAACGTGGAAAAACTTGGAAAAAGCCAGCAAAAAAATGGCCTGTAGTTACAGTTAAGCCATCTAGTGGCCATAGTAATACACTCCAGAATGACCAATAGGACCATAGTATACCACTTTCCAAAACCATTAAAAATCACAATCTGTAAAAAATAATTATGTTTTATGGTGTGACAACTCTGTGGTTAAGATCTGGTTAGGTTTAGGCACAAACACCAATTGGTTATTACCTTGGAGGCAGCTGGATTTGCAAGAACACGTGAGAATCCATCTTGTCATAACCTGACGTGCCAGATGGTTTGTTACACAGAACCACCTGAGAAGTCATCCATGGAAATTGTTTGGAAAAGGGAAGGCATTTTCAAAAAATACTTGGCAGGTGATTGGATGAACCATTTGTCTACCACCATCTTACCTCACAAGGCAGCTGGATTCATGATGCTGACTGGTCTGAACCACCAGTGGTTCGGACACAAACTCATAACTTGAAGCCTGACAAGATGAATTCTCATGTGATCTTGTGATTTCATGATCTTGCAAATCCAGCTGCCTCACAAGGTAATCTTGTCAGTCTTCAAGTTATGCACATGTGTCCAAACCACCTGTGGTTCGGACCAATCAGTGTCCTATGAGGATTTTCGCGTGATCTCACAAATCCAGCTGCTTCTCAAGGTACGACAGTGATAGAGAGATGGTTCATCCAATCACCTACCTGGTATTTTTTTAAAGTGCCTGCCCTTTTCCAAGCAGTTTCCAAGGACGACTTCTCAGTTCTGTGTAACAAAACATCTGACATGTCAGGTTTACTTGGTTAGAGTAAGGGAAAGACTGTGGTTTGGGTTAATATGATCACTTTAAATGTGGTTTATACTTAGTTATGCAACTTTTGTGGTCATGGCAACAGTAAACAAAATGGTTTTTTAAAAAATGTCCTGACTCATGGTTGGAAACATGACACTCAAGCGAACAGTGGTCTCCTACAGCAAAGTCCACTTTTTGCCATCTAACTATCTAGCCATCCATCCACCCAACCCACCTTCTCATAAGAAGGCAAAATGATGTCATCAAGTCACCTTATATTGACATCATCTGAACTGTGTCACTTCCGTGGGCCAAAATTACTATAGCTGCTAGATGGCGTAAACATAAATATAGGTAATTTTTGCCAGCCTGAATTTTAGACCTATACTGCCATTTTCTGGGCTGGTTTGTAAAAAAAGGATCAAAATTGATGCAACAGAAGTGACAAGTGACATCACTTTAGGTAATTTATCAGATTTCACACAGCTCCCTCTGGAGACACAAAAGGCTTTATACTATGATTTTTATGATCATCTTTGTCGACTATTTGCATAAAATAGGAGCAAACAGCTGATTTGCCAGTTGGTTTTACATCCTTATTCTCCTTTTCCTTTAACTTGTTTCTCACGTCGATTCTCTTCACTTGACAGTTTATACTCTCCCCTCGCCTAGAAACACACCATTTTCTCCCGCAGTGATTGTGATGTACCACATGATCAGAACTGATACTGCATACACTTGGGTCCATTCAGATCCACTCAGGTATTGGACATATTGACATATAGACCTAAGACCCGCGGCAGTGAAACGAGAAATGATTCGATTAGACTGAGTAGAATGTGGACCCGGTCAAACTTGGATCCTGCGTCGTTCTGCAAGCACTGTTAATGTCAAAGAATGCCAAAACATTTCTCTTTGAACAACTTTCACATATTTCACGTTTAGATTTTATGGCTGTATTTAAAAAAAAAAAAACTAATTTTGCTTCTACTTTGTTTTCAGTTTGAGAGGTTTTTGCCTCATTTAAGATGTCCTCTGCAGCTGTGTGTGTGTGTGTGTGTGTGTGTGTGTTTCCTCGCTAGTTAACCAAACAGGAAGGACATCTGTCCACTTCCTCCCACTCAGCCAAACAGACAACCATGGAAACCTCTGTCACACTGCCAGATCAGTGGCCTGAAGGTTCAGTCACACCTCCTCTGAAGTCCTCTAAAGGTTCTTGTAAATTGAAGGCTTATGAAAGTTCATGTGAGTTTCTGCTAGGATGGGCTTTGTGACCTTTCCTTACAGTGTGCTATTTTTGAATTTTCAGACCAACTGCTCTGCAGTTACATGCATGATGGACAGGTGCGCTATCAATTTGAGCTATCATTGTTGATTTTCCGTTCTGTATTTTTAAATGCAAGTTAAAATCCTATTTAATGATGCAACATTTCATTTACTGTATGCCTTAAATGACTGCTTTTCACTCTGATTAGGGCTATTGTGGTGACCTTAAATTTCTCCCACGTAAAACTTGTGCAAGCATCAATGTCAGAACGACCTTTCAGGCAACATGGGTGTATTATACAATCCGTGACTGGACTTATGAGGCAGCTCGTATAAGGCTGATTTCCTTCAGTTTGGTTCAACCCTACAGAGATGTTCAGAATGAATGTAGGAATGTTTCTGGTGCAATGGACACATAGATTCATGGCTTTTTAGGCTTGTATTTGAGTGTATTCAGGTTATTTCCATTCTAAGTGGGAAATTAAAGGCAGTGAGGCATGATGCACAACTCATGTTCATAATCTTGAGCAGTATATACTGTAATTTCTGGTTCATCTGACAGGGGCTTCTATCTTATTATAATAAAATTACACACCTGTCTGCTAGCAGCCTCTGTTCAGCCTTTTCTCTCTGCCAGACACCTGATTATTATCATCTCCCAGCACAACTGTCTGTCTGTCTCAGTTTAGTCGTGAGTTTCCTGCTATATCTAGAAAACTGTTCACCTTCTTTGTTTGCCTGATTATTGTTGCTACGTAGGTGTTTCGTTCCTGCCATTTCTGCCCGCTTGTCTGTTCCAGTACATAAATTTGCCATTACTTCTTTCACTGCTTCAGAAACTTTCCTCTCCTGTCTGTGTCTGTGGATACTGTTGCCAGCCTCACTGACATCTGTGAGTATTTGTCATTTCAGTGTATTGCTTCCCTCTTGATAAAGTGATCATTTTAATTCAAATGTGCAAAAGAGCAAACAAAAAAAGTAACTTCATTGTTTTACCAATATTAAAAGTATAATGTGTAAGAATTGGCTGGAATTTGAGTCCCAAATTAACTGAAATCAACAGAAATGTGAAGAAATAACAGTTTTGACGTTATGTCAAAGACCTGTATGTATTGTGTTGCAGAGATATCTACTGAAGTTAGCCTACTAACCAGCTAGCTTCGGCCCATACTACCTTGTAATACCACTTTGTACCACAGGGGTGATAGTGAGTCACTGTAGTGTCTAGTCTGGTGGCCACTTCTTTCACATTATACTTTTTTTTTCAAAAAAAGTTCCTCTTTGATCCTAAAAACAAAAAGGCTTTTGTGTGTGTGTGTGTGTATACAAGTAAGATGACACCCTAAGACTATTACTATTAAGACAAAAATATTATTGCATTGGTTTGTATTGTGACAAACTGGACATAAAAACCAGAACAGCATCTACATGTTAAATACACACATATTTATCAGGTAAACCTTACAAAGACACTTCACAGATGTAATAATTTTGTTCCCTCTCACACACATCATTTCTACATTTGCACCATTTGGCACAACTGAGCGCATTCCTTTAAACATGGAGATCTGAGCATCTTACTTTCTTAGCAATTAATTCAACAGCAAGTCAAAACATTTGCAACACTTGTCGTATAAAGTACAACTTTGTTATGAGAGCACAATAACGTTCTTCATACTGAGTGTTTTGTATTTCTGTTATTTGTGTTGTGTTGCCTGAGTTTTGACCTCTTAAGACTCTTTTCCTTCTCTCAGACCACCGTGGAAGCAAGTGAGGTGCCAGAAATTTCCACTCTGAAGAACAGGATTTAGAAAGGTTGAAGAGAGAGTTGAGGGAAGTTCAAATTAAGTGTAGTATTGTCATCAACGGGCGTTGTGTTTACCATAAACCATGTTCATAAAGAGTAACACTCAGTGACCTGCTGACCAAGATTCACATTTTTGTAAGTGTAAATTTACTGAAATTTCATCTGTCATGTAAACTGGTATCACTTTTTGCATCGTTGTTCCTCACACGACCCTGAAACTCAATCACTCGCTATTTTTAAGAGGTGACAAGGCAAAGTAAATACTGTCAATTACTTAGCAATATCGCTCCATCGAGTTAAACAAATTGAATGCCAAGCACATTTAGTTTTACACTTTATTAAACACAATGTTCCCACTTCTGCCCTTTGAAGCCCACATTTACACAGCATTCACAAGACTATTACCGAGAAGTTCTTAAGGAAAACAATTTTTTTTTCTTCAAACGCATATTGTAAATGATCCACATATTTAGCTGAAAAGACCTATACATTTTTTTACCATCTGGTTCTTCTAATCTGATTCAAAATAAAGTTATGTTTAGATTACATTTAAAGGAATTTTCAGGTTTTTCTGTGTTTGTATTCACGTTCCTCCACATAAGATCACCAACAGAGACAAACAGCAGACATCCTGGTGAGTCATAGTGTTTCGCAATGAGTCCCACACCTGTGGCCCCTCAAGGACTGGAGCGCGACAGGTCAGCACCGTTGATGTCACCAGAGTGTGAACTTTGAGGAGAACTGCAGGGTTTTTTTGTAGGATCCCATTTGGGACAGAGCTGTAGCGACAGATAAGGAGGGGTGCACCTAAAGGGCCGTGACATTCTGTGACACAACAGATCTCTACAAATTTGGGTTACCTACGATGAGTCCTTACTGAGCAAGGTTGGAGAAATTTATTCCAACTCTTGAGCCCATTTTTCCTTCAATTTCATTCATTTGGCAAGAACAGTGTGATGACTCATGTGGCACCAATCAAACCCCCAGTGACTTGATCAATTTAGAAGTCTGATAACTTCCACAAAAGCTACAAAATCCAGTATGAGGACAGCTATTTACTATGAAAAATAGTCAGTTGTGGTTGGCCACCATTGATCTATCCTTGTTATCCTTGTAGAAACAGTACTTGCTAAAGTTGCTACTAATGCCAACTCACACTTAAAGAAGACATGTATTTTTTGTGATCTTGTTATT
Source organism: Thunnus thynnus (assembly GCF_963924715.1). Lineage (NCBI taxonomy): Eukaryota > Metazoa > Chordata > Actinopteri > Scombriformes > Scombridae > Thunnus > Thunnus thynnus. The sequence continues at coordinate 30,610,443 of NC_089522.1, read as the reverse complement.
TTTATACTGTTATGATGTTGGATCTCCATAGTAAACATGGTCAAAGGTCCAAAATTTGGGGTGAACATATGTAAAATGCTTCCAAAATCCAGGGCTTCAGCCTGATCTGAACGCTTCGTTTGCAAAGTTACCTCTACTTCTTCCTCATGATGACATCAGATTGTCGCCAAGGTTGTTTCTAAGTTGTTCCATGGGTTGCTCACATTGTCCACCTGCCTATTTAGGATCAGATTCAGGCTCAAACGTGTACAGATGTATTTGGCAAGTTTATACTTTACTACTACTACTACTACTACTGAAGAGGAGCTAAAATTGCCTGTTTCAGACAGAGACTGAACTGAGTGGCTGCATAAAGGGCCAGCATAAGTTACATAAGGAGTGTTTTTTTTTTTATATCAGTATATCATGCAAAAATATTCCAGTGGAGCCCCCCGCCCTAATCCCCTTCAAACTAACTACAAACAAACCTCAGAAGATGAATGACAATTTAAAAACAGCTTCTCTTTTTGCCAGTGATACGTGGCCATGCAGTATAGGCACAAGGCGTCTTGATGTAGAAAATGATGGACTTGTCAAAGGGAGTTAGTTACATTCACATCATATTAAAATTCCCTCCTGTCTTCCTTGACATATGGATAGATGGCTAATCCTTGCTATTACCTTTTAGTCTCAGTATGTTTTCTTTTCTGTTTCATTTGTAGTGAAAGGTTTGGTTGGGTGTACCGGACTGTGGAGATCTGAATGTGTACTGTAAAGAGTGAGGGGCTTGTGTACACATGCGCACACACACGCACACACAAAAACACAGTTTTTGCATGTTCCCCTTAATTTTTCATCTCTTTGAAGCTCCCCAAAACTTGTATGCTTCAGTTGCAGTTGAATATTGTAGGCAGTGATACAGCTTATAGCTAAATTTTTCCATTCTCTCTTTGAAGTGAGTCATACATACGGTGAAAGGAATAAACTCTAATTGAGGGGAATTACATTCCATATTTATATTTCCAATCAAAACATTTTATGTAGGGAAAAAACAACACTTTTACACCAAATCACTTGAAAATTTAAAGGGTTGAAAATAAATGAATCAAGGACTTTTTCTATGCATTTGCATTTGTCCATTTGGCAACACATGTTTCACAATAACAAGATCATGTTTGTCAGTTGCACTGAGCAGGTGATGTTCCTTCAGTGTTTCCTACAATAGTAGCTCATTTGCTCTCAGTATACTGTGTGTGTGTGTGTGTGTGTGTGTGTGTGTGTGTGTGTGTGTATTGCCTAGCATAATTTGTGCTGAGCAGAGAAGCAATCTTGAAAGGTTTACGTTCCCAGACAGAGAACTTTTCATCACAGACATACAGATAGATGTCTGTCTTTCACTTGTCACATGCAGGTAATACACACACCCACACAATACTGTACACACAGACACAGAGAACATCACTTATGGAAGATTGCCCTCAACAAGGGTGAAGGCTGCAATGAGAATTCAGGGTGAAGGGGTCGTTGGAATGAAGGCGGTGGGAAGTGATATACAACCATTATTAGGGAAAATGAAACTGTGGTTGTCATGGGAGCTAAGACATCGTCGTTCCATACAACCTCTGACCTTATTTCATTTCACTGATAAAATGACACCATTTGACTGAGATAGTGGCACTTCTCAGATAATGAGATTTCTCCCATTATAACTTTGCAGCCATACGTAAAGCAGGGCATGGTTTTATATCTGTATTGATTCACGATTTTTCTTTAAATACCCCCATTTTACCACTGATATATTTACACACCCCCTTCCCCTATTCACCTTCTTTTTCCTAATGCGCAGTACAGTTATTGTTCACAAACAATCTACAAATTACAGGATATGGCTAAAAGTAGGACCAACTGACCTCTTGATTCAAGAGGGTTTTCCAAATGGTGTGTTAGCTTTTGGTACTGAGAAGATGACAGTTACTTGCTTTTTGGAAAACAAAAACATCTCTGAAGGACCAATCACATCAGCATGTTAAAAAGCAAGATTTCAAAGGAAACAGCTTTTTTGCTAATGACTGAGTGGGCGTTTCCATTTGAACAACCAGGAAAAAACAAAAAAACAAAAACAAAACACAGATGGAGTTGTCTTTTTAAGGAAGTAGCCATTTTAACCAAACCACAGTGTTTCCCTAATCATAACAAAATGATCATTTTAACCCAAACCATAATCTTTTAATAAACCTAATCAAGTCATTTTTTTCCAACAGTGATTTGTGACAGTTTTGGAAAACACAGACACCTATGAATTATTCTGGAGTGTATGGTTAAATGTATTTTGTCATTCCAATATAAACCTCCATGTTTACATGTTTAAGGCCCTCCATATTGACAGATGTGTCACAGCAGGGTAACTGCAACTGACGGTAAGTTTACTTATTACAGTTTACAAAAAATGCCAATAAAAGTGATTGTAAATGGTTATTAAAATCTACCAATTACTGAAACTTACCTATTATTAATTGTTATTAGTTATACAGCTGTGTTTACCCTGCTTACAGGTAGACAATGTATGTTAAATGTCTTCCCACAACACAGTTTTGAGCCCTTAACCACCTTAATCACTTAAAATGCATTATGATTGGATCAATGTTGTCTCAAAACTTAGACAATGTTCACTTAAATCAGTAACTAAATTGATGCCACTCCCAAGTGCTGTGACTGGTTTAAAACACACCCAGTGACTGCGAAAGGTTTGAAGTTACCCGAAAACCTCCATGACACCCAATGGAGGTTTTCTGTGGTCTTTGCTTGCTTCTGTTTAGCCTTTTCACTAATAAAAAAAGCATTTCACAGGTTATTAAAAGTTGTGACTAAGACCTATTGGAATCTTATAGTTATCCAAGAACACTTGAAAAGCCACTTCAGATAGCAAAAAGTCAAAAATACACCACGTTATATTGAAAAACATGAAAGAGACAGACCACAAAAGAGCCAGACGCTACCTCATTGCCAGACTCCATTTTCTAAACAACAGCAGTAATTTGGTCTGCACTTGAGGACAGTGAACAAGCAACAAATGGAGAGAAGCATTCTCAGCTCCTCATCTTGGCAATATTACTCCCTCTTGACACGATTCTGACTGAAGACTCTGAAGCCATCTGCGTAAAACACACACACACAGTCGTTTTTCCATCACTTCAGAGGACATAACATTGACTCACATTCATTTCCTGGAGACTTATCCTAACCTTAACCATGACCACCACATGCTTAACCCTAACCCTTACCCTAACCTTAACATAACCCTAAACTAACCTTAGCTTTAAACCAATGTCTTCACCTTAAAATTAATGATTTACGTTAAAGGGACTACTTGCTTTTTGACCTCATAAGGGAGGCGAGTCCCCACAACATGATGATGTGTAAACAGATTTACATCCCCACAATGTGAGGAATACCTGGACCACATACACACACACACACACACACACACAGAAAGAGAGAGAGAGAGAGAGAGAGAGAGAGAGAGAGAGAGGGATTTAAAGACAGAAGCCTGCAAACATGCATATTGAAGAACTTTACTAAGATGTCCATCTGTTCTTTTTCATCTACTGTAAACTCATTAACTGTTATTGACAATGACTTTGTTAGAGTCTTACAGTACATATAGAGGTAGGCATATAAGTATTGGAAATTTGTATATGAAACTAATACAAAACTGCATCTAGACATAATGAAACACTTGCATAATCAAACATGCTCTTACAAACTTCTGTTTTCTAAGAAAAACTAGTAAAACTCAACAAATTTGTATTATCCAGCACACCTTTTTCAGTTTTAGTTGAGTGATGACAGTCACTGTCCACTCCTTCTCATACATATCAGATAAAACATTACTTATTTTTGTATAAATACAAATTGCTTTGAGATCAGACTCCATATTCCTCTTCAATCTGTTCAGTGCAGCAATCATTAGGATGAGATACATTTTCACACCTTTAGTTTCTACTTCTAATCCTCTTCTTGTCACATTCCTATAAAAATAGATACAGTACGTAATCATCTGAAGTTGACTGAGCCAAGGTTTACTGAGAGAGGAAAATTAGAGAGATGAAGTTAGGAGCAGTCAGGTCAATGTATAAGTTCATATTAACTTCGGCAAGAACTGATTGGAAGGAAATAGTTGCTGAGATGATGATGATTCAAAGCGTGAGTGCTGACTGGCTTCTGAGAAGCAAAAGCAGTTTAATGACAGCTATGAAGGAAGATTTTCACTGAAGTACTTACATGGAAATGTTCAACCGATGGCTGCACACATGATTAAAGCCCATGCTTCAGCTCAAAGCGGGGCTGTAAGTCACTTCCACTTAAGGCTTCATCTGTGCTGCAAAAACGATGCACTGACATAAAAGGTGTTGTACAGGACAGAAAGGAAGGAAAACAATCCATTTGTTTTAGTAGAGTTATTAGTGTGATCCCTTTATTTAAAGTTGTTAATTTCCCCCGTGATTATTGCTTAACTTAATCGACTTGTATCAAAAAACCTGAAAACTAAACAACCTGAATGTATTTGGTGATGGAAGTTCCTTTGCTTATTCCACAGACCTTAAGGTCTTTAAAACCTCTACATACCTTCTAGGGGTGTGCCCGAATACCAATACGTTATTCGGCAAAGCACAAGTAGTAGGTTTTTTACTTATATTTGTTTCATACAAATATTTTAAAAAGGGAAGAAAAAAAACTCATGTCAAATGCCAGCGCACAGATCAGTTACATTGCTATTTCAGTCTATCAGCGGGTTTTAACCACATGATGCACATTTCCTTATTTGGACATCACAAAGTGCTGCCAAGGGACTCTCCATAACTTGTTCCCTTTCTTCTTTCCACAAAGTTAGGTTGTAAAAATTAGGCATAAATGAAAAGTACAAAGCAAAAATTGCCTTTGAAGTTCTTCCCTACACGTTGTCTCTGTGTTGTGAGTGTATAAATAAGAAGAAGTCTGTCTGCAATGAAGTGATGAATAAAGTTTTAGCTCAGTAGTCAGCACAGTCATTTATCATCTGGGAGACTCCAGTTCAAGATTTGGTGTGGGGACCTCCTTCATAAGGTCGTTTATTCATGAACACTTATTGTAACACTTTAATTTCCTAAATTAAAAAGCAAAATAAAAACAAAAATAAAAAACTCTTGCCACTTTTATTCGAATACAAATACAAATAATTTTGCTACCTTAACAAATACAGATACAAATACAAATACTGGGCTCTCTGCACATCCCTAGTAACTTCACAGGTGTTTTCACTTTTGTTGCCTGATTAAAACTCTTCTCAAGACTGTGCTACATTGACAGCTCTGTCATCAAAACAAAAGTGTTACTAATAACATTAATTATGGATCTCTTCTATTCAAGTGTCCCAGTAAGCTATGACAAAATGACAGTTTGTCAGCATGCACAATACCAGGACCCTGAAGCCGAAGATGATTGATTTTTATTATTTATACCATGACATGTCAAAATGTCTCCCATGAGAAAGGCCTATTATCACTGGGTGCACTTCAAAACTTAAAACTGGCATTGTGTAGTTTGAGCCCATATGGCAGTGGTTGCCACTCCAGCACACAAAAAGAATAAGACTGTCTTCCCAAGAAGTGCCACAAAACATTATATTTTTACATTCAAGTGACAAAGCCATCTCATAGTTGTAGTGATTATGACAGGAGTAAAGTAGGAAATCAGGTGACACTATAATAGCGTGACATGGTCTGTGTAGGGAGCATGACCACGGTCATCCTCTAACCGTAACCACATCATTGGATCCATGATGGCAAAGGTCTAAACAAAGTACTTTTTAAAGTAGAAATGGGCAACTTTTTTGCTTTAACTTATCATTATGAAGTAAATGTTGATTGCACAGTGTAATGACTATAGAATAATGACATCGTCGGTGTTTAGATTGGTTCTCTATAAGCCCCGCTTTTATTACGCAATTCTGTCTGCCACTGGGAAAAAATGAAGGCTTGATTTACAACATAAAGGAGAAGAGAATAGCACTGTTGTTTTCACCAGTAGCTATATCTCATAAAAATTTGTTAGGTATGATAAATGTGGAATATTGCACAGGCAAATCTGATGACACACTACTTATATCTGCGTATGCTACGTTTTAGTATACTACCTGAATAAACTTGTCTTTTGATTTCAAGAGGGCTTCTTCCGGTTAGCTACAGTAGCTACGGTTTCTTTCATTTTGTTAAAACATAAACATTCTACCAACCCAGTTTGCTTTTCCTAAAACATACCAAAGAATTTTTATCTGCTTTCATGTCTCCATTATAGACTAAATGAATGAACAAACACACCTCTTTTAATGTTTTCTTGTAAGCCATTTTGTGCCTGAAGCTAACCATAGTTTTGTTACATCATAAAATGTATATATTTTCAACAGTGATTTGTAATGGTTTAGGAAGGCACAGACAAATTATGTTATCCTGCTGATTACTCCCAATAGGGCTGTCAGATCAGAAAAGGCTTATTTGTGTCGTTATGGAGTGCATGGCCCATTGCCATATTTTGTCATTTAATTTACACATGCTGCTTATGCCATCCTGAAATGACAAAATATGTGTACCAACAACATTGTAAATGCATGTGACTTGGTTTGTCATGCTAAATCCAAATAGAAAGGGCATTGTACTGTCCCTGCCCTCGAAGTTTATCTCTATTATGTGTTATACTATTTGACTGAGACCAAGAGTAATAGGACAAATTAAAATAGCATTTGAAAGCCCCTACACAGCCAAGGTCCACCCACACAGGTGAATTTACTCATTTGGCCTCATTAAAGCTCTTCTGAAGACTGTGTGGGTGTGTGCAGACCAGGTGTAATTGGCATCTCTCTCACTTTGCTGTTAGTTTTGTTACTCTTCATTGAAAAACATATACATTTGTCATTCCCATGGCCTGGTCACACAAAGAAAAGGCACAGTGATGTTTCTCCATGTGTCTTTGTGAAATAGGCTTTGTTGGAAGCTTGGTGACGTAGGGACTACTCTCAAGGATAGTTGGTGAACTTGTGAGCAAGAAAATTCATGAAACATGCTACTCTTTCTGAACTTTTCTTTTCTCTACTGTCCTGTTTATTCCCTCTGGCATTATTGTGCATCATTTCATTCAGTAAAGAGTAATTGAAGGGGAAGAAAGTTCTTTGAGCTAGCTGGCTTTCTAAGAGTCAATTAATGAAAGGTATGAGAGAGCTTGCAAACTGTCACTAATGGAATAATAACTGCACACAGTTTATTCAAAAGACTCCTGACTTAGAATATTCTGAAAACCATTTGTCCTTTATGGAGCTTTTATACTCGGAAAAAGGAGAGTTGAATAAAAGTGGATGATGCAACGGTCATCCATTCGTCAATCTATTTGGTAATCTTTGGCTCTCCATTCCCTCAGTACTGCCGAGAAGGCTTGCTGTTGGTCAACAAATTCACAAAAGATTTGTACAAATTTACTGTGCTGAAAAGTTTTGCAGTTTTAAATGCTGATTGCTGACTGAGCCTTAATTTATTCATGAACTTTGGTGACCCCAGGTCTCACCTTAAAGGCTATATGCTCCTGCTAGTAGATAAAACTATCATGACCACTGGTGTAAGAATGTGTGGTTTATAAGAGTCTAAACACCAGATGAAAGATATAATCCTATCCCGAGCTCCTGACTCTTTGCAGTGACATTCTTTGCAAATCCTGTTTACTGATCTATCTTGTAACTCATATCTATTTGACCAGACACATATAAACATTATCTTTCTCTTTAGCTTTTGAATCACCATCTCTCATAACAGCAGTCATTACAGGAGAAAAGATGTCACTTGTCAAAAAAGGGAGCGTTCTGTTTAACAGTGAGGTTGATTTATGCAGACCTTGTCCTTTCTACGTTTTGGTGACACGTTCTTTCGCTGTTTTTCCTTTTGTTCAGTTTTATTTTTTATTAGCTTCACCAACAGAGCTGACGAGTTGGGTTTACACACCATTGTCTGCTAATAAGAAATCTCCAGAAATTGTGAAAGGAAAGCTTAGCGTAATTAGTTAAAGAGCTTGTTTGCCCACACAACCTTTATTTTAATAATCAGACAAAATAGTAGAGAATACCTGTGTAGGTAGACCATTGATGTGTAAGGACTTCAAACACGTAATGTGTAGTTTGGATTCAGTATTTTAATATTAGACAGATATAATAATACTGGTGGTTATTGCTGTTAGCATTCTACTTCATCCTACACATTTGGTTGAGCTCTACCCTCAGCTATACAAATAAACTTGACTTGACATTGTAGGTACAATCATATCCTACATGCAGAATTGGCTCCTTAACTCACATCAACACAGAAAGAAACTAAAAAAGCAAATGGAATCAATCTTTTCGTATATCTATCTATAAGTATATGGGTTATTCTTCAATTTGGGGCACTTTTGAGATTAAAGAACATTTGACTTTTGGAATTTTTTCAAAATTCCAAAAGTCAAATGTTCTTTAATCTCTGTTTTTTCTATTTCAAAAGGTTTATCAATTGGTCTGGAACAATGATGCTTTTTTCAAAGTTGTCACAGCAAAATGTCATTACCATCACAAAAACAAAACAGTGATTTTAATACAAAATGATTTGACAATTTGATATAAAATGCATTTGATTGCAATTAAGAGCCCAGAGTCTTTTTACCTTTTGTAAAAATGAGATTATACATTTCTTTTTCAGGTAGTTCGACCAAAAATACATAATTAAGACAAAAAAAACTACAAAAGTACATAAAAACTAATAGCTTGGGGCATTATTCACTCCAAGCATTAAAAAGTCAGGAAATAGCCGAATAGCAGAATCAGGCTATAAAATATACAAGAGTCAAACAGATGAAAAATAGTTCACTTGAAAAAGTTTATATATATTCTATTTGCGGCTTGGCCTTGGCAAACAGATACTTGGATTAACCAGCTTAAGCTGTCGACAAAGTACCAACATCACTCATAAGATAAGAGCTGTTCCGTATAAAAATAACAAAACATAATCTTGCACATTCCTCATTCATGTCATTTCTAGATCAGATGTGAGTTTTTCTTTAAACAATATGTTTGAACCAAATGTCTCTTCTACCTGGTGTTAGTCTTTGCAGATAGATACAGAGCTATGGTGGGACCTGTTTTAACATAACATGTATTTTTTGGTGAAATTTATCCCAAGTACCTGTACTCTATAGATACCTGAACAAACAATCAAGGAAAAGAACATTCTAAACAAGTTTTTCTATAAATTAATAGATTTTTGGTGTAGATACATCTCTTTGCTTTGATTTAGTGAAGACTGAAGCTCTATGTTGTTTTCACTTCATTATGCAGTATGACTCATGTTCATATTACCTGTGTTTGTGTGGTAGGGGCTGTAATTTTGTCATAATCAACCAGAAAGGATTCACATATCTATCAGCGACATAATTTTCAGTTCACACATGCACGGTTCGTTTTTGCAATCGCATGGGGCCGCAAAATCAAACAAAGAGTTCTAATTTCCGTTGGTCAAACTAAAACAACCAGCTGTGTTGATACTTTTGAGCTGTAATGTTAACAGTATTGTCACTCTCAAATGAAATGGACAAAATTGTGCTGGGACCTAACCAAGTTTATAGTGCAGGAAAACCAAGACACATGCAAGCAGATTCCTAAACTAGCTAAAAAAGACAATTATGTGTCTTAATTGTAATTTAAAGTGTATAAGTCTTATGTATTTTGCGGACATGAAACACATTAAATGTCAATATGTATATTAGGAAATTATGGTTTAACCACAGTCACAAACATAAATCCTTTTCAAATCCCATATTTAATCAAAAAAAAGTTTTTTTTTGAGAAGACAAAGTTGGCATAAGATACAGGGTTTTCATCCATGGATTTAACTTTGCATTGCATAAGATAATCCAGAAATAAATAAGTTTCTACTCTTCAAGTATTGTAGGCCAAAACATGAAGTTGTTAAAGAATCCATCTTCAACTGACAAGGAGCTTCAGCCCTGTAGCTCCATCTCCTAATAAACACTTCCTTACCTCAACAAAAGCCTTTTTTTGTGTGTTTCCTGTTGTGTGGCAGAAACACAAAAGAAGGGTCACTGTGAACTTAGAAGAAGAATATGAGAATGATGTGCCCTGTCAGGGAGTGAAAAATAAGATCTATTTGTGTGTTTTTTCAGCCTTGGTTCACCTGTCAGAGAGTGAAAAAGACGAAGAGAATGAAATTTACATGATCATCGTTTTTGTCAGTGTGAAATGAAAGATGGACAGAGCAAAAACTGCAAAAAACGGGGAGTGTGCACCCCAAATTAAAAAAATATAAAGCCTGCACTCAGTATTAGATGCAGCTCATGATTCATCACTCCTCCTGGAAGTGAGTAAAGAAGAAGTAAAGCTACTGACTAATTGTTGGCAAAAGACCTTGATTCGAGAATTGTGAACTGGTGGACTCAGGGGGCGGAGGGCAATGCCTCCCCAGTGCCCTCGAGGACAAAAAAATACTGTGAAAGTGCCCTCTAAGGTGACCCCACAGTAGAGCAAACATGATAAAATGTCCTCTAAAGTGCTCACACAAAAGAGAGGAATACCAAAGTTCTGTAATTGCTGTCTTAGCTAAGGGTAAATCAGGATGAAGTGCCCCATAGAGTGCCTCTATATGTGACAACCTGGAATGAAGTGCCCTCGTGGGTGCCCTTTCAGTGGAAGAAAATGGGATGGTACCCTATTATGTATCCCTACTAGATGTAATGCAGGTCCCTATGAGTTGCCATTGTAATTGGGTGAGCTGGAGTTTCTGTACGGGTGAACTTCTAATAAAAAAAGAAGTGGAAAAAGTGCCATTTAGGGTTCCCTTAACTGAAGTGCATAATTGGGTGCCCTTTCAATGAAAAAACGGGATTAAGTATCCTCTAGGGTGCCCCCAGGTGTGAGAAAACATGATGCCATGATGAGTGCCCTTTCAATTAACAAAAAAGGCTAGTTTAAAGTTATATGGCTATAAACCTAGTATATGGTATGAAATGGATTTTAATTTGAAACAGATACAGGGAGTGGCACCATTCGGCTTCAAATATTCTATAGAATTATTTTCTCTTTTTATCTCCACACAAAGAAATTAATTAGTAATCAGTGTGTCCCTCAGAAGAGCACCAAGGATCCTACTTCTTTCAAAACACACCTTCTAGACCATAAAAAACTTGTACAACTCTTTGTCAGGCAGCTGTTGCTCTTCTTCTGCTTTGTGGCTTGCTAACTGTCGCTGCTGCTTCTGTGTTCCTCTCGGCACTGCAGCCAGGATGGCCCGGCATTTCGGGTGTTGTGTTTTTTTTTTCCTATGGCTGAAAGCTAAGAGCTCCAGAAAGAGACTCAACTAAGAAGCAAAAGGCTAAAAAAGGTGCCTAAGCCAAAACCCAAGCGATGTCGTTTGACATTTGAATGATCTGTTACTTTTTTAATCTCCTATTTTTATCATGTAGTTAAACTTTTAAAATACTTTCCCAAGGATTCATCTGATTAGTTTAGAGCTCCATGCATCCACCTCTGCAGCCTGCTACTTAACACACCGAGACTTGATGTATGTGTCCACTACTACGGCCTCAGCTAGTCTGAGACTGAATTCATCCTCCTGAGAAGCAGTGAACAAAAGCTGTTTCACTGAACCTGCTGCAACAATTCTCATCCGGCTCTCACTCTGGCGATCCAAGAATAAATGAGTTTGCTTCACTGTGCTTAGCACTTTCCGGGAAGTTCACCCATTATCAGCCCTTCATCAGCCCTTCATCACTACGGAAACAGTAGGAGAACATTCTATCATACTTCTGTATCAGAAAATGGTTTGATAAAAAAGAAAAAGGTTCAAGAGCTAAACCATGGACTGATAGTGGTTCTGCAGGAATTGTTATATTGACCTAAAAATGTGGATTGACCATGAAAAATTGACCAATTGGTTAATGAGATGACACTGAACAACCCACAAGTAAATGTACCTGCGCATATTTGAAAGAAAAGCTTAGATTATGTATGACTTTTTCTATTTGTAATTTTGATTATATATTTTAATCTACAGTACCAAGTTTTTGTATATCTACGTTTTAAGCATTTCAATGAGTATGTTAATGAGACATAATTTAAAACACAGTTCATTGAAATGTTGGTGAGACAATGTTATTTGTAACTAAGATGTCTAAATAGATGTAATGTTTAAGCCAAATTTAGCCCAGTTTAACCTATACATCTCAAAGTTTTTTTGAAGATGGTCTTTATCAGAAGAAAAAGGCAAAACAAACCAAAACAAAACCAAAAAAGCAACTGTATTGGTCATTTTGGTAAAACACAATCTATGTTTTGGGTTTTTCTTACAAGTGATCACTTGTTTCTGAATGCTCTCTGTCAGAAGCAATTACCTCCATATAACCTCCTCCAAAACCCCTTACATAGGTTGGTTATGGTGTAAGGTTAGGTATGTAAAGCCTGTGACTCTGACAATAGAGACTGCTGTTAGCATTCTTTTCTTTACCAACAGTCAAACCATGACCCCAATCTTTCCGTCATCATGTAATTCACTAACCAAACCTGAATCATTGGAGGTGGCACATCAGAGAACGGTATATGAATCTTTTTTGTAATGGTCATGTGTATTCTGGACAAACAATGTTGTCATACTGATTGGAGCATCAGATCAAAAATCCCTCATATGAGTTATTTTGGAGAGCAAATGTTGTGTTCTGTTCATTTTGGTTGAGGGACTAGTTGGTTTTTGACCTGCAAAACACCAAATTAATGCTTACTGGCTACTCTCTCCTATAGATTTTATATCTCAGTTATATTGTGGGCTTGGACTATCTTGGACTACTACACACAACACTAATCAGAACAACTCAGCCTGCTGAAATCCAACATATTTGGAAAAAGAAATTTCATTGAGCTGAGCAGCCTTCTTCAAAGAACAGATTGTTGGGTCTCATTCACTACTAGCTGGGTGTACCTGTACAGAGTGTACATCAAAATGTCAGAGAGTCTATTATCTGCAGCTTGTGACACAACTCTGCTGTCCTCCTCATTTGTCCTCCTTTTACAGCTTCCTTTGATCATACTCTTTTCTTTACAACCTAATTTGCTGGAAATATCCATCCCTTGGCAAAACCGAAACGAAAACGAAAACAGCACCATACATTCAAACTTCATCTGCTCACTTCAAACGTCTCCACAAAGCCTGCGGTCCTGTGTCTCTATGCTACATTTCACCTACCAATTTTCTCTTCTACCAGCATCACTTTCCAAAAGTAAGTAACGATCAGGCAGGTATCGATTTGTTCTGTTGGTCTGTTTTTATGTATTTTTATTGCAGATTGGAAATTCCCCAAAGTGCATTTCATCTGGACCTGCAATAAAGAGAAAGATAATAAGAGCTAAATTGCCTCTAAAACCAATCCTGTAAACAGTGTCCTAGTTTCTGAAGGAGCAAGTATTGAGAACTTGAGCTTGGGATGTCTTTTAACCCTTTGTCAACCAAACAGCAGCACCTTTTATTTAGCCAATAAATACAACACTGATGTTCACAGTCAGATTAGTGACAACTACAAAAGGAATGATGAGATAAACGACAGAAGCAACTGCATCATCAACCAAATACTTTTGTTATTTTAGCTGTGATTTAAGTAATATGATTTTTTTTTTTTTACCAATTTACTTCTCGATACACAATCTAATTGCAATTATGTGCAAAACAACCTAACAGTTAAATCAAGAACAAAGTTAATTTGTGTAACTTGTTAGATCACATACCTAATACTATGTTTGAAATAAAGAACGTGGTTGTCAAGCCTCGCCTTGTTTTACCTGCTACTAAACTGCCCGCTTCAATGTTGTGGCAGAGAATTGGAAGGATATAAATGGTGGATAAGCCTCAGTCTCAAGTGAGAGAATCTTTCAACTAGATTAAAAAGTTGGAAAAGATAAAAAAAAAAGTTTGTGTGGAAGACAAGCCCTGGAGAAAGAGAGATGATAGTAAAAATTAAACCACAAAAGTAAGAAAAGACGAGGAGCCTTGCAAGTTTTAAAGTTTTAAGTGTACAGAGAAATTGTGTGAGGAAGATGGAGACAAATATAAAACAAAACTTTAAACGTGGCAAGACAATTTATTGGAGAGCAGTGAAGAAATATGCTGCAGGTACAAACTCTTTCCATTGCTTGAAGCCACAGCTGAGAGTCGGGGCTTTAGAAAGCATCCGCTTTTATTGCCCTGATCGATCCAAAACCAATTGCTGCCCTTACAAAACTACTGTGTTATCACTCGCTTCTTTCCCACTGATCCAAATCAAATTAGAGGCCAACCAAAACCTTTATGATGTTGTATGACAATGGCAAAAATCAGGTTATGGGAGCAACTGGGACTCTAAGAGCCACAAAGCTACATGTCTGCAGTGTGCAGAAATGTCAAAAATTCTAAAAGGCAGACAGTCAGACAGTGATTGGTATTTTCCAGGTGGATACAAATTGCATTCAGATATTGGCAGAGGTGGAATCGAGGCTTTCTGGATACTAGATACAATCCTTTAACTCAAATGCATTTTCTACCTTTGGACCTCTGTTTTCTTAGCATGAGATTCAGACTGATGATTTTGTTTCCAGTCCATTATTTAGTTTGACATTGGTTTCTCTTCTCTTTGCCCTAACCAGTCCCTGTGATTGATACATTCATCTGCAATGTAATTTCCTCTGTTAGCAGTAGCTAGGAGCCATTAGCTCCTAGTTCTTAGACTTTTTTATGACATAGTTCTGACATTTGTTTTTGCACTTTATCTGGCTCTAAATGTTGCTTCTTAAAGGTTCAGTATACTTCAAATGAACTAGTTAATAAGTGTCATCTGAACATGTGTAAAGGCAAACATGTTTCTACAAGTGTTTCTGACAATCTCTCCTCAAAGGCAGTCATGGAGTTACACATGGTTGGTCACACAAAAGGTGATAGAATGAATTGTGTGAAGAATGAAAAAAATGGAGAAGCCCAGACATTCGTCTTCATCTACCTGGAGAAAATTCCATGCCATATACTTTGAAGCTGTTTCACTCCTGTACATGGCTTCACTTGGTCCCAACCAATGGGAATAATTAGACCATTCTTTTAGACCATATCTACACTAAGCCAGTTAATTCCTTAATGCATCTTTTTCTCTCCATTTTGGCCCTCCATCCAGACTTAAACAACATTCAGAGTGTGTAAATCTGAAAACAATTAGACGTTAGTGTGTATGGGGAAAACAGAGCTTTGTAGCAACGCTGTCATATCAGTGACAAAACAGATGGTGGTATTAGTGCAGTATTTCATCGTTTATAATTGGAAGAGGAAGAAACACAACGCAATAACAACAATGACGGAGGGCTTAATGCAAGTGTTCTCTTTATTGTCTACTTTGATAGCTTGTTTAGAGTTAAACATAGCTATCTGCCATCTTTCTCTCGCTGAAATTGTCTCTTCTTTGCTGGTTTCTGTGTTTAACTTGCTCATCTGTCCTCCATGTATGCCCAGTAGGAGGTTTTGGCATTTTAATGTGGATGGAGGCATTTGCAGATATGAGCTGAAATGAGCTGAAACAGCTGGTGTGGCTCCATTTTGTTTTTGCACGAAAAGGTTTTCAAGTTTAGCTGGCTTAATGTAGATGTAGTCTTGGTTCTGGTCTGGTTCATGATTACACAGGCTTTTTACAAACAAACCAAGAACTGCATTTCATATTGACTGACAGGTAACTCAGACAGCAGGTCATGCTGCATTTGGACACAACACACCTCTTGTTCCCTTTTCAGGGAAAATCCCAGCACTCACATGCTGACGCACATACATGTCACCATGGTTACCAATTGATTTGCATAAATATTGTACAGATGACTGATAATATTACTTCCTTGACAGTTCACAGACAGAAATTTGATTTAATAGTAGTTTAGCTTTTGAAATCATGATAAAATCACACGTTTTACTTCGACACTACAAGCAATCCACACCAGTGTCTGTTTGGAGGCAGATCGAGACGATCAGAAAATGAGGTGCCAGTTGTTTGAGTCACGCCAGTGATCAATCGACAGCTTTCATACCAGCTAAAACTAACCACAACAAATAGGAAAATGTACTGGAGTTTGTTTGAACTGAACCAAACAGGTTAGGTGTGAAAGTATAGCCCCAGCTCTTTAAGCTCTTTACATACAACATGTAACTATGACACATTTTGTCATGGACTGGCCAAGAGTCAGTGACAAAAGAAAAAAAAAGGAATCACACATGAATGATATTGTAAACTCAAAATAAAACAATATAATAATAATAATGTTAGTCAGCTAGGTCGGTAAAGAATACACTGTGTGGATAAGTGTAGTGTGTGATGCATGCAAACAAAACAATAACCTTAACTGATCTGGCTGGTTGAGGCCAAGGAGGAAGAGAAGAGAGCTGTTAGACTGAGACCTAAGAATAGACTGAGACCTAAACCATTCAGGTGTAGGTAGTTTTCTGATGTCATCTCCAACTCTGCCTATTGGTTCCTGTGCCAAGAAGCCAAACCAATCCCACAAAAAGAAGGCAGGGAAGGCGGGACATCACATTGTGTTATGTTTGCCATGGTACTATCACATTCTGAATTCGGCCCAGCTGAGTGCCAATTTACAAACACACTCAGAGCAAACACCTGCCGAGTGAGAGAAGAGTGCAGCACCAGATAAAAGAGAGGGGGTAAGATGAAAGACAGGAAACAACTGAGATGCATCCAACACTGATGACGTTTGTAAGGAATTCACCCAGAGAGAGAGAGAGAGAGAGACAATCACTTCTGCAAAAAAGTTAAAGAGGAAACAAAATCAGTGAAGCAAGATAAAACTTTTTAATGATTCCTGTGGGGACATGATGGGGTTGTGTAACTTTTAGGGAACATAGAAAAGACATTCAGTAAAGTATTGATGACTGCTGCATCATTACAAACGATGAAACCCCAACAATGAGTTTAATCTAACCTGCAAGTTGGCTGGCAGGTCTGTTTGGCTGTCTAGAGGTAGAATGAGCTATCTGCTTAGAAGCCATTCATCATGTTACTAATATCACTGTTTATTTCAGATGTTTTGACTGTTTATAGACATGTCCATGGAAATCATGGTATTTTTTGGCAGAATTGAGATGCTGACATTCATTTAAAATTAACTTCTATGTGTATTAACAATGCTCGTCTGATCACTGGTGGGTTTACCCAACTTGTTCATTCCCATAAGTCACACCTTTGACTTGCTCTAAGTGACAAGCAAATCTGCAAAACTCGTTGATTGCTCTTCCACTTGCAGAAAATGTACACATGAATAAATATCAAGACAGTTTCAGTTGCTCCATAGCTGAGTCTTTTGATTATTTTCACATTTCCTGCTCTTCACCAGAAACCAACTGAATTATATTGCTGACGGGAGTTCTTCTGATTTTGATTGCATGAATAGAGATAAGATGCACAAAATGATGAATAGAGGTTAACAAGGAATGAAATGAGTGGCAAATCAAGACTCTGTTAACAGATTTAAAAGAGTAAAAAAGAAGACATGAATCAGATAACGGATGGACAGGGAAGAAGACATAAGCAAAGAGGAAAGAGATGAAATAGGTGTTGCCAAAGAGTGAAGAGCAACTAAAAAAAACAAACAATTCATGATTCAAACTAAGTTAGGTCTCACTTACAAAATAATAAAGAATACAGCTCCTGGTTACTACTATTTTGTTCTTCTCAGAGATCATTATAACTATGGAACAAGAGGTGTCTTAACCATGTCATTCATTTTAGTCCTGCAGGCAAAAATACATTTTTATATTCTGCTGCAGTTCTCTGGAACGGTTCTCCAGGTTCACTGAGGCAGGGGTATTAAATTCTTGGTAGAAAACTGGTTGATGAAAAGTCAATCATGAGTTTGTTTTGCTTGTAGTATAATTCCCCTGTTGTTTTGTTTGTCTGTTGGTTTGTTTTTGTACAATTGCTATTATTATTACTATTGTATTGTACTTGCCTGACTTGAATATCTGCCTTCTTACCACTTTTCCCCAATGATGACCTCAATGGAAATAAGCTTTTTCGTTTTTATCCTAACCTGACCTAATGATTAGAGGGAGCAGTAGGACTGCAATGAGGGCCTTGAATTTTATTGAACATAGACTGACTGTGACTCACTTTGGGTCTTAATGTTTAGAGAAGAAAAACTAGATCTACAAATGACACCTTCACAAGGAAAAATCGCATGGATGCTACATATGCAATTTCAAGTTGCGGTCTAACATAATGTATTGGGAGACAGCTTCCAATATTTTTAAGGTGGATTTACAGCCTTTATTATAGCTACCTTCAGAATTTGAAATGAAATTACTTATCTTTTTTAAAATAAGCATGTGTTGCACATGTCAATATGTATGATAACAAAAAACATCGTCATGGCAGCATCTCACAAAAAAACAAATGAAGTCGTCAGCCCTCACAAATAAGTGTATATCACTTTTTTAATGATGCACAGCCGCAAAAAAGGGTTTCAGCCCTAGGCTTTCCTCAACATTAGGATGAAACATAGGATACAACAAACATACATTTTTATCACCATTTGATTTGATATGTAGCCCCAACACCAATATGTTGTGCATCAAGACCTAAATACAATAGCTCTCTTTAGCCTCAAGCACCCTATAAGTGGCAGGTTCTGAAGAATGATGGCAGTGTACACACAATATATAAGAAATATCCCTCTGAAGAAGAGTGTTAGACGGATATGTTGGATAGTTGCTTGTAATTACTGTCAAATACTATTTATATACAGTAAATCTCATACATTAATTGGAAAAGTCTGTAGACAGTTGCTTGTAGTTACTTTCAAATAATGTTTATATGAAGTAATGATTATTGAAATTATGTTTTTGTATGCCATTTTCACATGATCCTATTTTTTGTACAGTATAAAACCAGTATTTACCAGGGATTTACTGTAAATAGATGAGACAATCACATACAATTAAAGCCTAAAGCTCTCAAGATACCTCTAATGGCTGTTCAATGAGGATAATTTGAATATAATTCTATGTTATTTTTTTGTGTTTTACATCTGGAAATCTGTGCTTTGATTGGGCGGCCTTTTTTTTGTGTAAGGCTCGAAGGGGCCACGGATGGGGGGCCTGAACAGGTGCCTCGACGGGTGCCCCGAGAGCCTGTAAGGCTGCAAAATCCCTTGTTGCTGCTTTTTTTTTGGCAGCTGGGAAGAAGGAGTGTCATTTTCATGTTACGCCAGGGTTTCTCTTAGGCCGGGTCATAACAATATATTTTTAAATTCTTCTGCTTCTCCCTAATGATAGACCCACATAGATGTATTTGCCTATTTTGCTTGATTAGACCTCTACTTAGCAGTGTGTGGGCCTGAATAGACTGTCTTTGATTGACATCTCCCCTAAAGAAGTAAAACACATTTCCAATCCACTGGAGATAGAAATATGAACGTATATTCAGACTATACAATATATATATAAAAAACAATAGAGTCGACAAAAGAGTCATTAAGTTTCATTCAGCGTATTCTGCTCATTCGTCATTCACCACAGTTGGATCACTCATTCAGTATACAGCAGGTTTAAATGCTTAGTGTGTTCATAATGGAAAAGTGACAAAATTGACTTTTGATTTATTTTTGTGTGTGCTATTGATGGATAATATTCTCCCACAATACAATGCACAAAACAAATTGAGGGAGCTACAAAAAATATCCCTCTGAAGAAGAGTGTCAGATGGATATATTGGATAGTTGCTTGTAATTACTGTCAAATACTATTTATATACCGTAAATCTCATACATTAATTGGAAAAGTCTGTAGATCTATTGGATAGTTGCTTGTAATTACTTTGAGATAATGTTTATATAAGGTAATTATTATTAAAATTATGTTTTTGTAAGCCATTTTCGCATGATCCTATTTTTTTGTACAGTATCAGACCAATATTTTTACCAGGAATTTACTGTAAATAGATGAGATAATCACATACAATTAAAGCCTAAAGCTCTCAAGATACTATTAATGGGTGTAAAAGGAGGATAATTTGAATATAATTTTACATATTTTTTTTGTGTTTTACATCCAGAAATTTGTGCTTTGATGGGGCAGTCTTAAGGATAAATTGGATAATTCTATGAATTTACAAAAGAATACTGTATAAAACAAGCCATTATTTAAATTAGGTCATTTTAAGGTATTTCTGCAATGTTTTGTCATTTTTTTTTGTGCACATTTATACATTTATTTAGCATTCTAGCAATATTTTATATCTTTTTTGTTTTTATTTTATAACAGTTGGACTGTAAAAATGTAGATAATGTCTAAAGTAAATATCTGTATTTTTTTTTAAAAATTCTTAGAATAACTAAAGATTTTTTTTTACCAATATTTGACGGTAAGTGTTTTTTTTTTTTTTTTAACTTTTTTTTAACTTTTTTTTTTAAACTTTTTTTTTTACATTAAATTTAAAGTAAAAAAACAGAAAGTTGCCTTAATTTTACATTCAGTAATAGGATGTGTATTATTTGTATTTTTACATAGAATTCAATGTAACGTAACATTCAAGGCCATTAAGTAATTGAAAAATCCTGCTGAAAAAAAACTATAATATTCCATTATATTAATTTACAGATTACAGCCTTTATTTTATGGTGAATATTTTTAATAAAAATAATTTACTGTGTTTTTTATGGTATTTACACTTAATGTAGAAAAAAAAAAAAAGAAAGTAAAATAATACAGTAAATTTCTGTGAAATAACTTTTCTTTTTACAGTGTACAGCACTTGGTTTATAGCCAACAGCATGTTGACCTGTCAGGGCTTTGAATGAAAAGTTTTTTCACTGCCTAATGCAGGTTGAGTAAAAAAGATCATACATTGAAAAATTAGCTTAGGACAAAACAGTGCATGAATTAAGAAGACAGAAGGAAGGGGAACGATGAAACAAATCTCACACATTTCAAAGTCTGCCACCACTGAAACCCTGCTGGCATTCAAATCCAAAGTTTAAAGTCGAGAATAAATCCTGAAGGACAATAAACATTGCTTACTCAACCTTTCATCAAAGAGCACAAGAACATGTGCTGGTACAACCATAAAGGACTGTGTATTCAGTAAGAAATAATGGAGAAGCCTATTCACTGCAACATTTTCTTTATATGAAGACTTTTTACACATGCTGCGAAAACTCTCACATTCCAGTTGATCTCTATGTTTGAAGTAGCAGTATTCACATCCCTTTCACCTTCATGTCGCAGCCTCCAGAGGAACTGTGAAATGAAAAACAGGAATTTTCAAGCACCGGAAAATAGATTCAGTCTTTCAAATTCTAAGACAGTCACAGTGTCAAAAAAGGTTTCAGCTCACTTCAGTTTTGTTTAGAGCAGAAAACTTTGTTCACAGATACAATATAACACTATGCACTATATATTTCAACTGAAAGGAAAGAGCACGGGTCGGGAATTTCAAGAATTCAAAGGCTGGCTCTTTGGTCCACTGTTTTTTTGTTTTTTTCCAGTGGGCCAAATGCAGCACTCAATCATGGATTAAAGCTGTGCTGACAAAGAGAATATGGGAGTGACAGAAGATGGGATTTGGGGTGAGTATGATGCAATTTGGGACATAGATACAATCAGAAGTAGTATTAAAAATGGACAGTCATACATTAAACATGACCACCAGAAGTAGAACAATGTTTGTGTTTACCCTTAAATCCTGTTATTTACAAGGGTTTCTTTCCAAAAATCCACTCTCGATCACCATGGAAAAATAAATCTTTCATTTTAAGCATGTAGATGAAGACTATATATGTACTGGAACAAAGCCACATACTCCAAACTACATTAAACTAGTATAATAGGATGTATGATATTTACTTACCCCAAAAGCACAGAAAACCAGGTATTCTATCAGAGAAAGGTCTTGATATCATTTCTTTTCACACACTAAAAATCTTAGGGTTCAAATTTTATCTATTTTGGGTCAATATAATACCAATACAACATTGAGTTAACTTTACCTAGTAGCAATCTGTTATTTTGACCCAGTGTTACACACAGGTGTTTAGCTAAAAACTGTCACAAATTTATTGTTTCTTGTACAAAACAATGTGCATATGACATTCAAAAGATACACGAGTTATTAACAAACTGTGACATGGAATTTTAAGTAAGTACAACACACATATGCTCATTGTTGACTCTTGTTTCTCCAAGTAAATTGATCACACACAGCCCTGTAATAATCACTTCTAGTTTCCTCAGGGATACTTGACATACATACACAGAGGCCCACTGTAAGATTTAAAAAAAAACAAAAACAAAAAAAGCATACAGTCACAGGTTTATTCACGCTGGATTATATCCAATATCTATCACATTCTCATGGAACAGAACATACATGGAGCGTGGAGGCAGATATTGCACTTGGTTGTTGAAGATTGTCCCGAAATTCTGACAATAAGAGTTGTTTTTCTCAAGGATGAGAGAAATCCTCAGATCTCAGTCACAACCAGACCAAAATTCACTCACCATTGATTTCAGTGGTAAAAAGGGCAAGACATATTCACCTTGATTATGCCTTGTTTGCTGTTGCAAGGCTCTCCAATGTCCAGTGTCTCCAGTTGGAGACTGCACAGTAAGTTTCAGAACTTGAGGTTAACATATGTAAAATTTCTCCCTGCAAGTAGCAAGTCAGGGCTTCAACCTGCCCTAAATTCTTTGTTTGCAATGTTTTTTTTCTACTTTGCCAACGAGCTGATCAGCTTGTTGTGCATGCCCATAAATGGCCGTCTGTTCAGCAGCCTTTGTTGCTAAGGTTGTTGCTAAGATTTTTCCATGTGTTGTTTGTGATCAGATTTCAGATCAGATTTCAGTTCGAACATGTACGGGTGTATTTGAAAAGTTGAAAATTCAAGTAAAGAACAAGAAAAAGTAGTGAAATGCTGCTACTATAGTTCGTTGCATGATTTGTTGAAGTAGCTTCCGTGGCCTCAGTCTCCTGAGGAGAAGCCCCTACGAACAGCTTCTGGGAGATAACTAATCAGAACAGTGGGCTCCTCGGGAGGGGGGCCTTAAAGAGACTGATGGCCTGTTTCAGACAGAGACTAAACTGAGGGGTCATGTAAAGGGTCATTATAAGATAAAAAGGAGTTCTTATGACTTGTGATTCAGAAGCTGTACACCTGAACAATATATTTATTTTTCTGAATAGTGTGTGAAAAGTTTTCTCATCATCAGGACAGGAACTATCCAGTTTATCAAGCAAATTTCTACAAATAACAGAGCAGACACACTGTTGACACGTAACAAGGGTATGCTGAAAGCCTAAACAAGATGAAAGCTCCAATTAAGGAGTAATTAACATTAATGCACCACAACAAGATTGCTAGACAGAAACTAACTACAAAATAACATTTAGAGAAACAACAGTGAGGTCAATGGAGTTTGTCTTATTGAGTGTTTGTGATGCAGATGTGGATGGAGGTAATGAACAAGAGATAGACAGGATAAGGGGCACAAGAATGGAGCGGAATACGTCAAGGAAGCATGGGTGAAATACACTAAAAGTGCTTGGTACTATTTGTTAAAGAAGATCTATTACTTCATTTCCAGCTCTAAATATTTATTTTTGGACTCCTCTAGAGTAGCTTTGCATGATTCACAGTTAAAAAAACCCTCCTCATTTATCTTATACTGACCCTTTATGCAGCCCCCTCAGTATAGCCTTTGTCTCTTTACAGTCCCTATAGCTCCTGTCTTTTTAAGGCCCCCCTCCCAATGACCCCAC
This sequence comes from Thunnus thynnus, assembly GCF_963924715.1. Lineage (NCBI taxonomy): Eukaryota > Metazoa > Chordata > Actinopteri > Scombriformes > Scombridae > Thunnus > Thunnus thynnus. The sequence goes on along the minus strand of NC_089522.1, from coordinate 30,586,587 downwards.
TCTGTTTGGATTGGCCAGCTTTACATATCAGAGTTGTGTAAAGTTATCACCGATGCAAACCTAACCTTTCCTGCTTTATTGCTTCACAGTAGAAGCTTTTAAATGGCTAAATAACAGGAGACTTTTAGTGAAGAATTTAGAAAGTGAAATGAGCTGCTGACGACCAGCACATCTCCAACAGGTAAACTACTTATTTTGATTTGCCCTGCTGTGTAACGGAGTCATGGCTCAGCGTGACTACCCTGAAAACAATCGAAAAATACCATAACGTTAGCGGAGCGGAGCAGTGAACTCACACTCTGTGTGGAACAGATAAAAAGAAATCAGTCACAAGCCAACGTTAGCTTGGGCTGAAATTGAATATTCATCAACAATTATTATTTATTTAATTTTATCATTAGCTTATGCTTTATCATGTATCCTCAAGACATTTAGCTATTAATAAATGTCTTCATTTATCCTACAACTAGTTGGTTGCTTCTTTGAGCACAGTAAACAGAGGTCACTGTTTGGGACAAGAACTTGCAGTTATGAGACTGATTCACTGATTCAATTGATCAAAGGTTAGTGTTTCCTCCTGGCACTAACAAATCCTAACCAAAAAGAAGGTAGTGTTCCTAATAACAAGTTGATGAAATAATAAAGTATTGATACTTCTACAACTTCTACATATGTTTACCTCATTATTTGACACATTGGCCACTTTTAACATCAACATCCGTCATTGACATTATAAATATGTCTGAAAATAAGGAAAAGCATAATCCCCTTTAAGCTTGCATGCAGTAAAACATAAATATAGAGCAATAAGTCTAAGGGGGATATTTACAAAGGATTTGCAGCCCTTTTTTAGGTGCTAAACAGCTGAATTGCCAAGTTTGAGCTCATGCAATATTTATTTTAAGATGTTCCAGTTTGGAGGCACAAAATATGGGAAGAGGAAATAGAAATCAATACAAAAAGCTGCTTCACCATATTTATACTATATATATTACCACAGATTGACCACTCAGGCAGAGGAACTTGTGTCTGAGCGAGCAAAAGTAAGAGAGACTATCACAGAAAAACAGTGAGAGAGAGAGAAAAAGATACAAGGATTGGAGGAAACATATATACAGCAGCCCTGGGGGGCATGATATTAGCTCACTTTGCTCCAGATCCTGCTGTGTCCTCTGCAACAAAACACCATTACAACAAAATCCTGTCCTCTAGCTTGGATTCTCTTGACCCCCTTATAACCTACTCTGTCTGTTTTTCTCATCCTGCACCCTGGTACACCCCAGAACTCCACTCAATATAGTCCACTGGTTGGCCGCTTGAGAGGCTCTACAAAAAATCTGGCCTCACTGTCCACTCTGAGACATATAAAGACCATATGAGATCTAACAAGGCAATGCTCTCTCAGACCAAGATGACCTACTATTGAAACATCATCAGTAGCCAACAAAACAAACCCAAAATACTCTTTTCCACCATAAATCAAATGCTGCACCCCTGTAACCCCCTGCCCCCCTCCTTCCCCTCTCTCTCCAATGCTCCTGACCCTGATCTTTCTCAAGGCAAGGTGGCTGCAATGTATATGTATTTGCTGGTGCCTTGCCCCTCCATGCCCTCACCCTCATCACCTGCCTCTCATCCAGGATGCTCCATCTCCCAACTTGATGCTGCAATCATCATGGAGCTGGTCTCAAACTCTAAAACCTCCACCTTGATCCAGTGCCCACAGCCTTGGTTAAAGTATGTCTACCTGCTCTGTGTCTGCTCATTGTCAGTGTTGTTAACACATCTCTCAGGTCTGGCACTGTTCCCTCCACTCTCAAAATAGCTGCTATTACACCCATTTTAAAAAAGCTAGCACCTGGATGACCTGAATAACTTCCACCCCATTTATTCCAACCTCCCTTTCCTTGCCAAAATCCTGGAACATGTTGTTGCCCATCAACTCCAGCACCATATGTCCACCATGAGCTTTTTGAACCCCTTCAAGCTGGCTTTAGAGCCAAACACAGTACAGAAACTACCTTGATTGAGGTGACAAACAATCTCTTCACTGCTGCTGACTCGGCTCTTGATAACATTCTCATTCTACTTGACCTCTGAGCTGCCTTTGACACTGTCTTCTATAGCATCTTCCTCACCTGCTTGACCGAGTACCTTGGTCTCACTGGTACCCCCCTCTCCTGGTTCTGCTCCTATCTTGCCGATAGGAAGCATTTTGTTAAAATCAGGGATTCTAAATCCAACCCTGCCCCTGTCAACCAAGGGGTACCCCAAGGCTCAGTGCTCTGACTGCTACTATTTATCGTCCACATGCTTCCTTAAGGTCACTTCATCAGTGTCATGGACTCAGTTACCATTGCTATGCTGATAACACACAACTGTATCTTCACACAAAACCATCCACCTATCTCCCTTCAGTGTCATCAACTGCCTTCATGACATAAAAAACTGGATGATGTCCAACATACCCAAACTCATCACCAGCAAAAGACAACTCATGGTTGTGGTATCCAAGTCTGTGCTCCAGAGGGCTTGCGATTTGGTGCCGTCCACTGACGGTTGCTCCAGCTGCCTCTCAACCAAGGTCTGCAACCTGGGTGTTACCTTTGATTCTACCCTTTCATTTGAACCACATGTAAAATCCATCCACAAGTCAACCTTCTTCCATCTGAGAAACATCTCCAGACTCCAGCCATCACTTCCTAACTCAATTGCAGAGACCCTCATCCACACATTTGTTACATCTTGTCTGGATTACTGTAATGGTATCTTAATTGGAATGGCCAATAAAGCCCTGGACAGACTCCAGTATGTCCAGATTTGAGCTGACAGGCTTCTTACTCACACACCCTGGCAACACGTCACCCCCACCCTACAGCATTTCCACTGACTCCCTGTCAAGTCTTGTGTGACAATTAAAGTTTTCCACCTCACATAAAAATGCCTTTATCGTTTGGTTCCTGAATACCTCTATGATAGTCTCGACAACTACACTCCCTCTCGTACTCTGCGCTCCTCAGACAATGGACTCCTTGCCTCACACCAGGCTGCACTCTGTAGGAGACAAAGCCTTCAGTGCTGCAGCTCCTCAGCTCTGGAACGCTCTCCCTGACTCGATCCACAATGCTGAGTCCATATCTGTTTTAAATCTAGACCTAAAACCCATCTCTTTAGCCAAGCTTTTCATTAACTCATCTTTTTTTGTTTGTTTGTTTTTTTTGACATTTCAAACTTCTCAGGAGCCAGTAATACATTAATATGTTTTAAAGGTCCAGTGTGTAAGATTTAGTGGCATCTAGCATTGAGGTTGCAGACTGCAACAAACTGAATACTCCTCCCCTCACCCTCCCCTTCCAAGTGTGTAGAAGAACCTTTGGTGGCCGCAAAACTCATGTGAAGTGCCCTCTCTAGAGCCGGTGTTTGGTTTGTCCATTCTGGGCTACTGTAGAAACATGCCGGTGCAACATGTGTGTGTATGTGTGTGTCCAGCAGTGGGAAGACAGAGTCACTTGTCACAATCAAATGAAGAACAGTGTTAGTTCAGGCAGAGCACTGAGTATGTGCTTGTATTTACTGATTCAGTCACTTTCAATATGCTTCGAAATCATTGACTAATCTTATTCACAGCTTGCTAGTAACATCCACTTATACTCATCCCGCCAAATCAAACTGTGTAACCATTTGTTCTAAATGGTCAGTTTCTTGATGTAAGTGTGTCTGACTGAACTACAATCATACTTAATCTGCCACGCTTCAACACCACCACCTCCTCATCTTCTGTCCTTCTCTTCTGTTCTCCACCTCACTTCTCTCTTATTCTTTTCCTTTGTTGCTTATCTTCCCGTTTATTTTCAAATCTATTTTTTTTGTCTATACATTTATCTTCTGTTTCCCGGTAGCCTGATTGAAAGATGAAAGGATGCTGGTAATGATGATGAGGATGCTGAGGATGGTGATGGTAATGATAAGGAGAGGAAGAGGCTCATCTTCCTTTCCTTTTTTTTGGCTCATCGGACAGATTTGTGTACCTGTGAATGACTGTGTGTGTGTGTGTGTGTGTGTGTGTGTGTGTGTGTGTGTGTGTTTGAGTGACCCACTTATAAAATCAAAGAAAACAGCCACAGAGAGGACCAGGACTGAGACTGATTGATGTCAGCGAGGGAGCTTGAATGAGGAGTCTGAGACTTGCTGCTTTATTTTAGAGCCATGAATGGGATTAATTTGTCCAGGACTATCGCTGTACTGTCTACCAATTTTTATGCTGCTTTTTTATTTTATTTATTTATTTATTTATTTTGCAGCATTACAAACACGACTAACTGGATCTCAACATTCAATATGCATCCTACAGTACAAACAAGGAAAACAAGGAAAGGAAAAGAAAATATGGTGAGAAAGAAGGAAATAAAAACAGAAGAAACTGTAACATGAAACTGTACTCGACCCAAATACAAACTGGTTTGGGTTCTGTGAAAAGAAAAGAAATAATCTACCATCACATTGTGTAACAAATCTTGATCATTTGAAATGCAGATGAGGACTGAATAAATTGCACACTTGGGTAGCAGGGGATGACATGCAACAAAGGTTGTTATCTTCAGGTGGATTCAGTCAAATGTGCAGTTGCATAGTACATTAGACTGATTAGTCTGACTGGCCACCAGGTGAGCCAGGAGCTTTGTTTCAGTGCAAGACATTGTTAACAAAAGTAAAGATGTTAGCCTGCTTTCCCCTCCGGCACCAGACAAGATTTCCTAAATAGCCTGCGGTCTGCTGCAGGGCTTTTATTTTGTACCTCTCTTTTGCATATTCTCAAATTATAATTTGATCAAAGTACCACACAGAAAATCTGGTGCCAGTTGCAGAATAGAAAAACTATATATACTGCACAGATTGGGAGGAATGGGGATTCTAATAAGGGCCCAGCATCTAATATCTGCCCAGAGCCCCCTAGCAGGTTAAACCAGGGTAGAAACACACCAAATGTGGTGAACTGGTTGAAGCCACCAACTCTTGTTCATTTTCTATAAGAGGCGATAAAGTGAGAGTAGCAAACCACAGAAAGCAGGTGCATATAATGACATCTTCATATTGCAGCTGCTTCTCTGCAAGATCTAAATTTTTCCACAATGTAAACTATTACTTTGAAGAAGCTTGAGGACGTGTTTATTATTACATAATTATATTTAGGGACTGTTAAAAATTATTGAAGTGGTTTACTATGTAAAAAAGCAAAGCCCTCCAAGGGTTATTGTTTATTTTTGGTTTGAATATATTTTCTTTGAATCCTGCTCCACATCAAAATCCTACAACATGTCAAAATAATATAACAATGTTTGGTGCAACTTGGCTAATTGTGTACCACAATTTTAAGTTGGGGCAAAACTACATATCTACACCTCCATTTTCTATACCAAATTAAAATTCCCTTGTTTTGTTATTGTTAGTACTTGTAAGAATGTAACTCCAAGAGATGTGAAATAAAGAACAAACAAACAAAAGAAATTTCTTGAAAAGCCCATTTTAGTCATTTCAAGGTTTTTTATAGGTTTGGAACACAAACTGCCCCATAAAATCTAAGTACTTTTACATATTAGCCTGAAATTTGGTACACTTGTGGACAAGAGGTGTGGGAAATGGGAAATGTAAATTTAAAGTTTTTAGTACTTTGTTTTTATTGTCCTACATTTTCATGGAGATTTAAAAAAAATTAATTTGTGCTTATACACTTAATGTTACAAGTGTCATCTTTAATATAAGCTGTTAATCATGGTTCTGTGATGTTTACATGCTTCTGAAGACTTCTGATGTGTTCAGTGATTCAAATAGATCTTGTGTTGTGCTCATTGAGGAATATTTCAGCTGGTCTGACTCAACCATTCAGAGCTTTGTAGTTGCATTTAATAGTTGGTATATCATCTTTCTAAAGATAAATAGTTACCTAACTATATCTACTTAAAAATTGTGACAGAAAAATGTGGACAAGTGAGAATGAGATAGACGCAGCTTTTGATGTTGTTGTAAGTGAAGATACTGAAAACCTTTTAAATTAGCAATTCAGAACATGTCACTGTGTTGATCATTGTGAAAAACATCAACCATTTCCAAACAACCTGCAAATAACATCAGTGGGATGTATATATGACCCGCTGCTGATTGGTTCGGGCAAAACAGAAGATCAGGCTACTTCTTTTGTGATGCTGTCATCAGATTGCACATGATTGCACATTATGTTCTGCTTCAAGAAGACTCTTTTTCACTGCAGTCCTCTGTTGGGGAAAAAATAAATAAATTAAAAAAATGAATAAATACAGAGACATAAGTGCTCATTTTATTTCTCAAATGCTTTCCTTTTTTTACTGTGATCTTTTCTTAATGGCACAATTAAATATCACATATTACATAAAGAGACACCCAGAGATAATGTGAGACGGGTCTGTATTTATCTCTCCTACAAATTGCCAAACTTGAAGCAGCAGGATGGAACAGACCAAGGCCAGACTCAGAATGATTAGTAGATAACTCATTTATCTCTGAAGGGTCCATTTCTCCACCCTGCTGCAGTGAATTAGAGGTAGAATGGGATTATCTGTGTTCTGCTCATGTTTGCAAAGATGAAAGACAGCACTTTTATTTGTCAGTCTCAAAACACACAAGGATGTCAGCTCTGTCCCTTTTTTTATTAACTGTAACTTTTCAATTGGACATTATAATCTGTGGACACTGAGATACTGTGAATATATGAATATATTCAGGGTGCTGAATATGTGGTTCAGAGTGTCAGCAAAATTGTTGTTCTCATCTGAAATCACAACAGATACAGTATGTTATCAATTTAATTCTCTTGACAGCAATCTTATACAGATAACCGCTTTTTTTTCCTTGTGGACAGCTGGGCCAGAGTGTTTAGCGAAAATTAGGTCACTGTCATTAGTTGGGTTACCAGGCAACGGGAGAGATGAGGCTAATAACCCTGACGGGCACGGTGAGGGGGGGGAGGGCAAGGGGAAGGAAAGTTGGAGGAAAGAATAAGATGAGGGACCGTCTTCACAGGGTTAAAGATGGGAGGAGAGAGGTGAAGTTGGTGATAAGGAGAAGAGTGATAAGGACAAAGAGAGAGGCAAGTACATAATTATCATTTCAACTCTAGAAGAGACATCGACAGTGAACTGCTCAAGACACTATACAAACCTGTAAATAAATCTGATGTAGAGTCTAGTGTAGCATTTAAAAACATGGACGTTTCTTCTTTCTTAGGACTCAAAATCAAAAGAAAATTGAAATTTTTTTTTTTTTTTTAAGATCCAGATGGGACTTGAAACCAAAATCACTTTCATACAAACTGCATCAGTCCAGATGCTTGACTGAGGAAGAAAAAGTTGCTTTAAATACAAAAAACCCACAGATACTCACCATGGCAACCAGCAAAGGATGTTGTTAAGTAAGTTTTATAGGTTTATTGTTTTTTGTCGTCTTTATAACAACAAGTATAGGTATTTATAGCTATAATATAGCTATTTTATTATGTCTTTCTTTTACAAATATGCTTCACGTTGCTTCTCTTCAGGGGTGTAACGACCATATATGCAGGTAATGCAGCTCCATCGGGGCCCGCAACAGTTCGGGGCCCGCATGGACGGCCCTTCTTTATCAGTTCATTTTATCTCACCACTATTGTGTCAGGAAATGTCAAGTATCTCAAGCACTGAGTCTGTCCTCAATATACATGCTGCAACTAAACTTTGATAGTAAATAGTAAAAGTATTTATATTACTCAGTGAGTCAAGTCATCTGCTCCATGGTGTCACATAATTGATGTCATTTATTCACAAAATAAATAACAAAGCAATAACATAACAGTTTTACATATACAAGCATATAGTTTATTGATTCATACTTCTATGTTACATTTCTAAATTAAGTTTAAATAAGGATTAATGGATGAGCTGATGTTAAAAAATGTGCAAATGTGGAATTCTGCATTATGGTGTAAGTCTGGAGTGTAACAGACCCAAACAATTACTGTCAAAATAGTTTAATAATCCACTTATTCCAACATGCAGAACAGTAATTTCAGAGCGCGAGAGTGTGAACATTATGATCAAAATATCCTCCGTTATCTCCGTAGTGAAATGATACCTCGTCTCCCCGTCCCCCTCCCCTCGGCTGGCTTTTCACTCCACATTTGAGTGAAGCTGTTCAGAATAATGATAAACACGTTTGATTTGTGATGTGGTCAGACAGCTCATAAGAACCAGTTCTGAAAGAGAAAAAAGTAGTTAAAAAGTATGAAAGAAGAAGTAGTGGTGTGATCCCTCTGACTGACTGATCATTAGATTATTAGTGAAGTATCAGTGTCTAAGCAGCACTTTACTACTGTAGCTGCTGGAGGTCAACTACTTTATATACAGTTAGACCATAAAACAGCTGTCAGCAGGTGTCCTGACTCCTTGCAAGAAACAGAAAGGTTGTTTTCCTTTTCCACTGCAGCACAACTAAACTGTTTCAGTAATAGTTGCAGACAATGAGCCATTGTTGGATGTTTACATTTTTTCAAAATGAAACACCAGAATGTTATTTTCTACCTTTCCTTTTTTCCCCTGCTGTACCGAAATCGCACTGAATCGTGACCCCAAATCTGAGATACATACTGAACTGTGAACTTGGTTTACTGCTCCGTTGCTCTGTATCCATGATGTAGTCGATCTGACATGGATACTCATCATGTATGACGATCGACATGACAAGTGGCATGGTGAGTTGAAGCATGTACAGCGTCAGCCTGGTCGTTCTTAAGGGGGAGCTTGCAAATTGGAGGAAGCAGCTTTAAATAAGGCGCCCTGTATGAGATTTGCCAATTGAATGCAGAAGGGAATCAGCGGAGCCATCAGCTGATGTGGGCTGGCATTGAGATCAGCTGCTATCAGCTGATGTAGGTGGGTTTGTGAGCTGAGCTTGACTTCCTGGCTTGCCTGAACTAGTCCTCTGACTGATGGGGACTCTTCTTGAGCTATTAACAAAGTTTTACACATAGAAATTGGTGCCAGGAGAGATTAAGGGCTTAACTTTAATTTCATTTTTACAGAATTATGGTTTTGCATCGGGACACATGCTTGTACCATCAGCAGGGGGGCAGGGAGAGGACAAGAGCTGGGATGCAGAAGTCATCAGAGAAACTTTATCTCCTTCACCTGATGCACTTTGCAAGAACAAGCTCATTTCTCAATCCGTAAACATCTCTTCTGGAATCCATAGCTTACATTTGTTATCTAATATCTTGTAGGTGATTTATAAAAAATTGCTTTCTGTGAACCAAGGACTTCAACACCCACTATCCTGTGAGAGGTGCCACAGTTTGCTTTGACCTGATGCTGTCAATCATTTTGCATGAGCAGGTATATGTTTTTCTCAAAAACAGATGCTTTATTAGATGTGTCTTTACGGAATAGTCAAACCAAATGTCTCTATCATTCTTTTATTAGGGTCTGTTTGTCAGATTAGGTCCTTGATGGATTTCCACTAAGCTGAATTCTCAGTCATTTAAGTCAAAGTGTGAAAAAAGGGGGTGAAGTGAAAGTGAAGATCACAGGGTATTTTTATGTATAACTTAGGCAGCACTGGTTACTGTCATGTCACGTCAACATTACTGGGGAAAAAAAAGACAGCACATCAAAGCACTTTATGGTAATTTAAGTTGATGTGGAAGGTTCCACCCACTGTTTTAGGCCTCAAGCTTGTTTGACTTAAAATTACTTCATAGGTTTTCACAACAATGTTTGAATATAAGACCGTCCTCTTAAGAAAACAACATAATCAGTTGTTTGTGCAAGTGCCACAAAATGACCTTATATTTACAATATGTTGCAAAAGTTTTATACACTGAAAGAATAGTGAGGATGCTTGCTTCTTTGTCAATTAACTTCATACAAAGCTGAATAAACAGAAGAAACCTAAATGAAATCAGTATTTGCTGTGAGCAGCTTTGCCTTTAAAACAGCAGCAGTTCTCCTCGGTACACCTGCACACAGTTTTTCAAGGTACTCGGCAGGTCGGTTGTTCCAAGCATCTTGGAGAAGTTGCCACAGGTCCTCTGTGGATTCTGTCTCTTCATGTAATCCCAGACTGACTCCATGATGTTGAGATCAGGGCTCTGTGGGGGCCAAACCATCTGTTGCAGGACTCTTTGTTCTTCTTGTGGCTGAAGATAGTTCTTTATGACTCTGGCCGTATGTTTGGGGTTGTTTGCATACCACAGAATACATTTGGGACCAAACAGATGCTTCCCTGATAGTATTGCATTATGGATAAGAACCTTAACATCTGAAGTGGCTAAAACGTTTGCAGATAGTTTGCAGAGTACTGTATGTTCAAGTGACTGAAGCCTTCTAGTAGCAGAAGGGTTAAGGGGAGCAAAGGAGGAAATCAGATGACATTGCAGCAAAAAAGTCTGTGAAGGGAGTCAATTTATTAAGGTTGGAGCTCGGGATGGTGAGTTTCCCATAAAATAAAATTGCTCAGTTCTAATCCTGTGTTCTCTGTTCTGTTATCTCTTGTTATATGCCAAGTATAACATTGCATTGATTATCAAAAACTCAATTGTGTCATTTTTATTTGTTACTAAATACCCGTGTTTAAGATATGCCTTTTTTTGTCACAATAGGTAAGCAAAAAAAAAAAAAAAAGAAAAGAAGAGAAAAGAAAAGAAACAGGTAGTACAAGAAGATACAAAGAATACAGTGTGAACTAATTCAGCTGGTGCCAACTTTGTTAGTTTTTCTTTCTTTATGCAATCCTACTTTTACAAATCTAACAGTACACAGGTCTGAAATATGAGCTAATATAACACACAGCCTGATGGAACAAAATGTGACTATTGACAGAACACTATGTACCTTCAGTAATGGTACATTTGTGCTTGTGTGTTATTAAATTATTACAGACGTCCAGTCTGGTTTGCCAAAATGAACAACATAAAGACAACACAACTGTGTTTAATGATAAGCACAGCACAGTATAACTTTCAATCGAACAGTAGGGAACTGTGACATCTTTTTCAGATTTTTAATGATAATATTCGAGTTTCTGGGTGATCTTTTGTCTGTGCAGTCAGAGGTTATACCTTGTGGTGTATTTCCCAAAAGTGATGTCGCTAGACTGCAATCGTTTTTGCTGTTAGGGAGTTTTAGTGTTTCTGAAACCTGTAGTTCAGATAAATGTGTCCAACCGCAGATGTAAAGTTCAACAGATGTAGTCAAAGTCAGAGGTTTAGCATACCAAATAAAATGGTTGTGAGGACTTTTGTGAAATGATATTATGTCCATAGCTGTATTTTGTTGTGTTAGGTCTCTCCCTCTTGACAATATATGAACCATCACTGATGTTGGCATCAGAGTCATTACCATCAGGTCCTTTTCTCCTTCTGCTGGATAACTTTTTCTCAGTATGCACAGTAACAGCAATGACATTATGAGTTACAACTCACTGACATCGGCAACATCTGGTTTATTTCAAAACTCTGTTGCCTAACATCTCTCCACCTGCTGCCTTTGCTGAACACCTTCCAGTGAGGAAATAGCAAAACCAATTATTCTCTGCATGTAGACAAGTATTGTTCACCTTTTAATTATCTGATGAAACTGGAAAAAGTTCAACACAGCAGAGTAATGTAATATATTGTGGAAATTTTCTTGAGAAAGAGGCACATGGAGACATAAAGAAAGTATTAAACATTGTTACTTGTTGAAGCAGTTGTAGACACTGTACAATCCATCACATCATCAGTAACAATTATAAACCAAAAATACAATCATCTTGTATTTTTGGAGAGAAAGCATATTGTTCAGCTGGCCCTTTCTCTAAAGATTGTGAACCCAAACTAGACTTTATACCTCTCCAGAAGCAAAGCTAAAAACAGTCTGGTCCCTAAACGGACACTTCCACAAACCGTTACACCTTCTTACAAACAAGTATGGTCATACCATCTAACACAGACCTCATGGTCAATCAATAACTTTAAACATGGCAATCCTTAAACTTTAGCTTTTCTAGGTACCTCCACACAGCTCTAAAACAGTAGGCTGAAGACAAAGATATCTCTAGGTAACCCCAGAGGTCAGCAAGCAACCTTCAGATAGAAACAGGTTCAAGAGTTCAACTAGCCTAGGAGTAGGATTTCTTCACCAACATGTATCCCCAAAATGACAATGACATTACATCACATTCAGTTGATAACAAACATTGACTCTTTAGTTTGAAAACATTTGTAACATATATACGAAAGATTTATAAAATGATAACCTGCTATTCAATTTACTTTCACAAATGTCACTCATGACTTCAGAACAACTACAACAGAGCCAAGCTGCTATGTATAACAGCAGTTTTGGGGGGAAATTCTTTACTTATTTCTTAGGGAATTAAGTTAAAATTTTTGAAAAGGGCTTTTATTTTCTGTCTGGGCCTTTATATTACATAAAGGTTTATATTCCTCTCAGCCGTCTCTAAATCACCTTACTTTCTCTCAGCCATCTCCGTCTTTATTTTCTTTCAGCTGCAGTTTATTCTCACCTTTTTAACCTCTTGATCCCAATCTCAATCTCTCTATCAAACACTCTTTTACCAGCGCTCCTTCTCTTTCATTTCATTTTTTTTTTTTTACTTGATGCCTCCAATTTTATGGCTCAATACAGATTTCCAATTTTGTTTGATTCAGTGTGATGTATTGGCTCGAATGTTGTTTTCCCATTGAGTCTGCATAAAGCCAAATGAATAAACACATCCAAAGAGAACATAAAAAAGAAACCCCACACTTTTCTCTCTTTTTCACTCTTTTAACCTCTGACCCCCTCTCAAAAGAACGTAAATTACTCAGAAATTCTGTTTGGCTAAATGGAGTTTGAACGCCCATAAACAATTTACACTTAGCCTGGCAGCTTAAAACCCATATTGGTTTGTGTGTGTGTGTGTGTGTGTGTGTGGATGTGTCACACCCAGCACTTAGTGCCTGAAAGCTGGACCTGTCACCACTCCCATATGAAATATTACTTCTTATACACTGTGACACGCATGACACATAACTCTTACAGTCACACATAGTAAAAAGCTAACTTACCAAACCTGTCTCCTAGAAATTATGTTCATGTACAACTAAATTGTTTTACCGATTATGTTTTGTTGGCAAATGTAACATAATCCTAGATTATATTAACAGATCAGTCATTTACTCAATTTAGTTGTGTCAACTGGTCCCACTTATCCCCTTAGAGGGAACACAATGGTGTTCAACCCTCCAGAAGAGTTCCAGAGACTTTTAGAATCAATGCCAAGGTTGATGAACACCATTCTTCAAAAAGATATTCCCTCAATTTGTGTTTTGATGATGGTGATGGAGAGCGCTGTCTAACACATCAGTCCAAAATTTCCCATAGATGTTAAATTGGGTTGAGATCTGGTGACTGTAAAGGCCGTAGCATACGAGTCATTTTCATACTCATCAAACCATTCAGTGGCACCTCATGCCCTGTGATTGGGGCATTTTCATCTTAGAAGAGACCGCTCCCATCAGGATAGAAATGTTTCATCATAGGATAAAGATGATGACTCTGAGCAAGTGTCATGGGTCCCACGTGTGGTTAGGTTTAGACAACAAAAGCAAAATCGCTTAAATGTTAATAATAAAATATATATATATATATATATATATATATATATATATATATATATATATATATATATATATATAAATAATTTTAAAAAGTTGAGTAATGTCATAGTTTCTTCTAACAGATACTGTACTGCAAGATCAGATATTTTGGTGAAGAAACTACACTGTCTCTGAACATTTCACTAACTTGCCAAATACATTAACAACATTTCCTTGTTATGTCGAGAGAAAATTATTATTATTATTAATACCATCATCATCATCATCATCAATATATCATTTACTGTAAATGTAACAGTAACAATTTTATCCAGAGTGAGACTGTGGATAAAATTTTGATTCATTAAATTAAATTGATGCCACCCATTAAATGCTTCTTTACATCCTTATGTCTGAGATTTTTTTCTTGCATTTTCTCTTGGGGATTCTTCATGTGTGAGTGGATCTTCATGCTGAGAGGCTTGCCCAGAACATACTATCATAGTCCTCATTAATTAACTTCCACCAAAGCTTACATAATTCTCAGCCCAGAATTCAAAGGGGGGAAAACATAAAATAAAGCTGAAAAGGATACTAATTTACTGTGATGCAGAATAGACTATAGTTATTACATAACTAAATATATAATGTAATATACAGTGGCTCAATAGACAGCTTTGTCACCTCTGTGTCCTGTTTGTGGGAGTTTCCTCCCACAGCCCAAAGACCTGCATTGTCAGGTGACCTGGAAAATATAAGGTGTCTGTATGTAGGAGTGTGAATGTATCTATCTATATATGTGTTAGCTGAGTGACTGGTGACCTGCACACAATGTACTTTATCTCTCCTGCGTAATGCATGCTGGGTTAGACATCTGTCCCTGCAAAACAGAATGAGATAAGTGGATTAGAAATTGGTTGGATGAATGAAGTTCTTCTACATGGACCATTAACTGGTGAGGATGGTGACCTTTTGCCTGGAACTTTAAGCTTTAGCCTTTATTGTATCATAACAACAATGAGTAAGCACTTCATGAATGTGGCCATCATATACACAGTAATGACTGTTTTGCACGGATCTCATTTTCAACCACGTCAGACAAACATCAGAAAGCCAGCTGATTGAGTTTAGTTCAGATATTCTTTTTTACAGGAAGGCAGAATAGAAACATTTTTTTAAAAATGTGATGGATGGCTACCAGTGTTGGGTAGTAATACATTATACTGATACGTATTAGAATACTGTAAAAAAGACAAAGTGTTTGGGTGCGGAGGATTTTGAGTTGTTTAAAGGCAACTTGACATAGCTGACGGCTGAGTAACGAAAGTAAAGTAATGACTAATGTAATGTGTTACTTTTACTGCTGAGTAATGAGTAAATTAATATAATTACAAGAAAATAAGAGTAATGTGTAATTAGTAATTGATTACAATTTTCAACTTACCCATTTTTACTTATAAAGAAGTCTGCTTTGTGTACTTCTGTCAAAAATTAGATTTTTTTTTTTTTCTTAATGTGGGCTGATCAGCCACTGTTATTGTTGTGAACTCTACACTTGCTTTGCTGGAATTCAAAGCTTGAGAGGAGTAGCAACAGTCACTAAGAAGTTCAGGGCTTGCTGAATGGTCAACTACAAGTAAATGGACTTATTTATTCAAACTTTGGCAATGTATCATTCTACAAGGTTAGACATTTTGATTCTTTGATTTGGAAGCCAAAAGAAACGTGACTCTAGTCTCATAGCATTTATGATGATCATTGCTAAATAAGAGCATCTGTCCAGACTTCATTCTGTTATTGCTAAGCTTTCCAAATATGATGATCTACTGACTGTTAGATCCAAATACCCGGCAACACACAGATGTTTCCGGTACCAATGACGATGGTTTGTTTGGAATGATCACTGTGATTGTTTAGCAACCGTATCCATGCCTCATTTTTTTTTTGTTTGTTCTGTGATCTAATAAACAAATATTGTTTCATTAGGCTTTTACTCGGAATTTATTGTTTTATTAGGCTTTTACCGGCCATTTACAGTATAGTTATATTGGGCTTTTTCTGGTCATGTATGAATCAGACCGGACAAAGGCGAAGCTGTTGCTGTGGCTTCTGCTGCTGACACAAACATACTGGAGTCTGGCTCATCATCACTGGCCCATCCCTGGGCCTGTGTCAAAATGTTTATGTTTCTTACATCTCCCTGTGTGCTCTCGGATTAAGGAGGAGTTATTATGAAGACCAGAATGGTCTCTTTGGATGGATTATGCTGTCAGAGATGTTATCTAGGTGTCGTTGAAGCACACCAGCAACAAACCAGCCTGAACGGTCCGATGGTTTGATGTCACAGCTGAAAAAAAAAAAACATTCAGTATCTCTTTTAAAATTGAGGATCTACATCAAGTTTATACATTTTTCGTTTGAGATATGAAAAGACGTATGATAGATACATTTCTGGGGCAGTGGTGGAAACAACTAGATGACTAAATGATTCAAATACTGTAATATGAGGTACTTTACTTCATTATTCCCATTTATTTCTGCTATTCAACTACATTTAACATGGAAATAGAAGAGCTACAAATAATGTACATGCTGTAAGAAGTGATTTATTCCACTACATTTTTTTCTTATGGTGCTTTTCTTAAATTGTGTGCATTGTATTTTATTACTTTGATTATTCATAGTGTCAGTGCTTTTTGAAATAGGTATTTTTATAAAAAGGTCCCTCACAGTTCTTCAATCCATGGATTCTTGAAGGGCTAGATCAGTTTCTTCCCATTGCTCTTCCAGCAACATTCTGGGCAGTCTCTCACGGTGTAGAGTGGCAATGTTGTGCAAGACTGCTCAGGCGATGGTGATGGCACAGGCCCAGTCACGAGTAACCCTGAGGCTTTTTAGGCACTGAAACCTAGAGTTCTGTTGCCAAAAACCATCTCTGTGTGTGCCCTGGTTTTTGTGAGAGCATGGTTGAAGACCCTCTCTGCTTCTGTTTCTGGTTCTGGGTAGGGTGTCAGTAAGTATGACATGGGATAACCTCTGTCCCCAAGCAGGACTCCATTAAACACACCTGCAGAATAAAAGTGTTGGTTAAATATACATGAGATTCTTATGATTCAAGCAGATTAAAGATCCCCTTCACATATGTGTTAAGAATTATAAAAACAAACAAACAATAATGTGTCCCTGATACGGTTTTCCAGAAAAATGTAGAACTACCACTTTAAATTCCTTAAAATGACATCTACACCTTCCTCCAAATTCCAAAATCTATGACTATACAATTTATATTTTACTTAAAAAGTAAAAACCTCTGGGTAGTCACAACATTCTCTTGCCTTGTGAAAAAACATTTGGTTTTTCATAGGCCCTCTGCGGCTACATGTTAGTGCTATAACTTATTTGGTTAGGAAAGGAAATACCTGATTTGTTATCTTTTTTTTTTAACTTGTTTAATTCATTGATTTGTGCTAAAAAGATAGTGTGAGACACTAATTGTACAGTACAGTTGCTTCTTTGTGTAAGGCTGACATTGAAATGGACATTTCTATGAACAACTGCCAGAGTAACAGCATTTACATCCATAGAAGTGCTGACAGCAACACTAATTTGATCTATTATCATAGATGTGCCATTTTCATCCAGATCTAATTATTACTATTCTGCCTGCCAGTATATGGACAGCTGTACATTGAGGCTATGGAGGGATTTCCGAATGACATAGTCTGCCTCCACACATCTAGATGGGGCCTGGATACGCACATGGGTGTAGTCCATGGTGCCTATAACATTGGCAAAGCCTGAAGGAGAGGATTAAGTAAACACAGAAGCATGTCAGCCTGTAGGCTACTTTACATTTATTTTAGATTTTAATATGTAATAATATTTTAATAACACGCCTCATTGATTCACTGTGTTTCCTAGCATACAGTTGCCTGTGCAAGACCTTCCCTCTACATCACCAACACTGTACAAGACTGTCCCACATGCAGAGAAATGCAGAGTTATTCAGACAGACTGAACAGTGGTTAAGGTTCGGCTATGGTGAGTGTGCTTCCTTATGTGTGGTTCCAGCAGACTACGTAGGTAAACTATGCTGGACCTACTGAACCTGTGCCTCTACCACAGATACTCATCAGGGAAGCCCAATGGATTACCTCTGTCTCTGAAGACCTTTGGGACTGGTGGTGTAAACGCTCTGTGTAGGATCTGAGTGCTGGTTGTAACTTGTATGTAGAAGCACTGTTTTATGGCTTAGGACTATGTCAATTAACCTATTGTCTTTTGGTTTGTATTTTATTTCCCACCCACATTCTGAGAAGACCCTCCCCTACTCTGCCTCTGATTGACTCTGACCCTGATTTTTTACCCTAACCCTAACCAATGCCTAAACCAAACCAAACTAACCAATCTAACCACCAAAGGCAATGAGTACTAGCCAATCAGAGGCAGAGCAGGGTGGGTCTTTGCGGAATGTGGATTGGAAATGAAATAAGGCGGCTTTTCGAGACACTTAAAGACGTAAGACATGATTTTCATAACTTGTTAATTTTAATTAATACGACCTTTGGAACTAAAGTAAACATGTAAAATCATGCTTGATCACATTGTTAAAAAAAAGGTCTGAACTTACGTTTCCGAACATGGACATGACATAAGTGGTGCAAACACAAAAAGACACTTGACAGAACTGTCAGAAATTCTTTGACACACAGCTAAGCTAAAGCTTGGCAGTTAGCCTGGATCAGGCTAGTTCAGCAGTATAAATTACCTTGGTTACTGGGCAGGGAATCCTATAAGCCACAGTAATGAAACGGATCTCTCACTTAAATTAGCCAGACTTATCAATATTAGTCAGGATTTTCCTAAACCCCCGGTGATGTTTTGCGCATGTAACCACCCTATCGTGGTTTCAGAGACCTGGATATGGCCTTAAACCGGTTTTGAGAAACCGGATTCTGAACATTCTTTCTTGGTACAGAGGATAGTGGTTGGCATTTTTTAATATAATTATATATATATATTTTTAAGCTTTTATTATAGCAACAATAAAGAGAGATTACAGTAAATGAGATGAAACAACAGTCTGCTGCCAGAATCAAAATATGGAGCGGCTTTGGCTGTAAAACCCTGGTCACCTTCAGTCCCTGCCTAATGATCTGATGCTGTGCTCCAGGTTGTAGGGGAGTAATTACTCCGCAATCTAGCTGGGCGCTAAGCCAGGAAATGCTTTAAAGGTAATCATTAAATCTTAAAATCGATTCTTAAACTGACTGGTAATTGGAGTAAATGTAATTTACCTTGTATGGAAGAAGAGGAAGAAAGATGCAGGTATATGATCTCAAAAATCAGATTTGTAGTAAGTATTCTTTTAGAACTTAAGGTATTTTTATTTCACGTATACCCACAGGATCTTATTTTGAGAGCAAATGAGTATACATTTATAGCTAGTCATTGCTATGAAATGGAAAAAAAGCGGGAAATTTAAAATATTGCACATTGCATGGGACTGGAAAAAATAACACACACTTTGAGAGGTAAACTAAGTGTTTATGAGGAAATCTGGAAACCATTCAGTCTTAAGATATGGTGATGTCGGGAATCTCCTAATGAAAAAGTGATGCGTCATATTTTAATGTAAATCTAATGGTACGCCTTACCAGACATATTAACTATATAAAATGGGTGAAATGGCTTTGCTATCTGTTTTTTTTCTCCATTTTTATGTATATTTTTGTTGTGATTTTTTTTTTTTACATGGCAATGTTTTTGACAGTCCTCTTGAAATGTATATACATTTGTTGTTTATATATATATTCATGTATATAAAAAGAGAAAAGTAGGAAGAATGTGAGGGATGCGGTGCGGTAGAGAAGGGTTTTTGTTTTGTTTGACAAATTCTGATTTTTAAAAATACATGAAAAGGCATGCATATTAATTGGAAAATGATAATGAAAACATTCTTTAAAAAAAAAAAAAAAGATATGTGTGAACTCATCCCTTAATAGTCAGTAATATTCTCACCTTCACAATCTGCTGTCATAGGGAAACTGGTTGCTGAACTAAAGGAGTAAAAGCAGCACTGAGAAAACGATTAGTGTGACGTACTCTTACTCTACCCCCTTCACATGCACACATACACACAGCAGGTCAATGTTGCAGTAAAGTCCATCCATCAGTTCTTGTTGACAGGGCTTTTAAGGCTGATACCAACACCTTTTAGTATTTGAACTGTCTCCACCTTTGACACACATATTTCACTTTGGCAGACCACTTTCATATGTATCCTTCTACCAACTGCAGAAGGATACATGTTCAACCATAAATCGAGCTGCTCCTATATCATGTGCATAAACAAACTAAAGCAACAACACTCTGAGCCGGATGGGGTTCTTTCTGTTTGGCGTTTGTAGACTCCCTGTGTCTGCATGGCTTTTGTCCAGGTACATTGGTTTCCTCCCACACCCCAAAAGACATTCAGGTTAGATGAAGTGGAAAGTCTAAATTGCTTATAGGTGTGAATGTGTTTGTATGCTGCCTGCTGCCGTAGTCTCTAGCTCTCCTGTGACCCTGAACAGATTAAGCGGGGATATAAAATTGAATGGATGGATACTTTGAGGCCAACAACAGCATTGAAATGTCTGCCAAAGCAAAGCACCACAAGGCAAAAACGGTAACACTAAATGTTATAAAAGATCTGAATAACAGCGTTTACGCATTCATTTTTACTTGTTATTGTTATTAGCTTTCTTTCCTAGTTATATTTTTAGATTTTGTCATATTTACATGGTAGTATTTTCATATCTCATAGCTGACTTGGGCCCTGATTGGATTTGCAGCTGTAATTTTGTTGTAGTGGCGAATCAGATGCTGCCTGGCTTTGGTGAACTAGTGTTTCTATCGTGCATGATACTTTATTTCATGATACTGACAATACAATACAACACTGACATACTGACAGAAAAGAAAAAGATGTGGGTTGGAGTTAGAGATGTGAAATTGAAACTGGATGAATTATTGAAACTCATATCTGGTAAGTATTTACAATTCAGTGTAATTCTGTCATTTATTAGTAAAGTGTATGAACTACACTGCAGATTGGAGTTTCTGCTAACAGTGAGATTAACCTGCTACAGCTGTCTCATATTAATGGGTCCAACACCAGTCAAACACACTTTAAGTGGACTCGTGTCATATGTGTGTCTCCTAATTTAAAGGAGTATTAAGAGATTCTAAATTATCCCTCCATATGTTGCTAAAAAATGGGGTAGTGGTGTTTCAAAAACCCTAAGAGGAAATGTAGGCATACTGAACAAGTCTTAACTCAAGGCTCCCTTGTCATGTTGTTTCTTTGGTAATGCTATTATGCTAAAGTTATTATGCAGTCATAAAGACTGTTTTGTGTACTCATTTATTAATTGTTTTAAGTTAAATAGTGTAACGCTAACTGTGCTAGCTTGGCCATTTTTCTATTTAATTTATCGTTGTATTAATATATTGTTAGCATCAAATCTTATACCATTGGAAAGCCTGTTTATTTCCCTTTTAAATGGTGCCACATTTGTAAGGAACATGCATTTGTGGGATGAGCAGCAGAGCTGAGTATGTGGGTTGCACCCAGGAAAAATATGCCAAATCTTCTCTGCCAATGCCAAACAGTTTATTTTGCTGTTGCTATCTGTATGAGATTTATTGCCAAGAAGCATTGTTACAACAAAGAAATAATCTACCAAACACAAATTTCCTTACTTTTTGTGCTATGTTTAGTAGTGCATCTACTAAAGCTCTAAGCAGCAGATCAAATAAGTTTGGAGATGTATTAAATGAATAACAGCACACATGACTGTTTGTAGTTCTGTATGTGAAATTGAACTTGAATTTATATTGTTTGAGTCTGTGGAGAGAAAATTTCAGTTGGAGTTTAAGTGCAATTAAATGTGTATAAATAAAGACTGGCAGAAGTGAGAGAAGGAAACACACTACCTGTTGCCCGTCTCATTATTTCCCCCTTCAGGCCTCACACATGGGGCCTGTTACATTTCTGTCACCTTGTTTTAATGATTTTTTGCTCACTGGTGACCACAAATCAATAAATGCAGCTTGCAGCTAAGCCACTTGCTCTTATGCTGCATTTACTCATTATTAGCAGAATGGGAAGAATAGGAAAACTTCCCATTATTCCAACTTGTGAGTGTTGCTAGCCTTGTAGTCATACAATTAGCCTTCATTGAGTATTTTTTATGTCATGTTCATTAGGGATTTAGGGTTGACAAGAGAAACCAGAAGTACAGCTTCTTTTGAACGTTTCCCACTCCACAGCTTGTAATTAAACCGTATGACATGAAAGCAGTATTACCGCTCTCAGCTGCAGCTTGTTGCCATAGCCTAGAAATGTTAGTTACTTACTCTTTAATCTGCAACTATTCACCCTCCTCAACACATTAAGTCTGTTTGAGTTGTCATTTTGGTGCCAACCTCCCAGCTCCATTCACAATATCGTTTTAGTAACACTTTATTTCAAGTTTAGGCAGCTAAAACTTAAGGTCAGGGAAAGATAATTCTCATTTTCCAGGGGCAGGACATGACCCCTGTCTCTGCTTTGTACTCCCATCATTCCACCCTGACATCCTCCCTTAGACTTGTGCAATGCCACTTGTTTTTTTTTTTACCCCTGAATTCAAACAGCTGTTTTTTCAAAGGGGACGTATTATGCTTTTCCTTATTTTAAGACATATATATATTGTCACAATGTCGGATGTTAAAAGTGGCCGACGTGTCAAATAACGATGTAAACGTATGTAGCAGTAATCCCTGTGAGCAGAAAGCAGCAGCTTCAGACTGCTCTGAACGTTTGGTTTCCAACGGTTTTTTCTACTTTCAGCCCGAGCTGACATCAGTTCGTGACGGATTTCCTTATATGGACATCTGCTATGTGCACAGCGTGCAAGTTCGCTGCTCTGCTCCGAGAGTATATACGCCAAGCCACGATGCCATTACACAGCACAGCAAAGTAAAATAAGTAGTTTACCTGTTTTGAGGTGTGCTGGTTGTCTTCAGCTCTTCATAAAACTTCTCACTGTGGCTGTTTCTGCTTGTACTGGTCGTCCCTGCATTATTTCTTACTGATCCGCTGAACAAATAGCTCCAAATAGCTCCATATGTTGTTGTTTTGACCGATTTTTAGCGCCGCTAACAAAGCTCTGCTAAGTCAGTGAGGAACATGTTTTTACTCCCTGTAAATTCTTCACAATAAAAGTCTCCCATTAGTTAGTCATTTAAAAGCTTTTAATTTGAAGCAGTAAAGCAGGAAATGTTTGGTTTGCAATGACGGTAAAGTTACACAACTCTGATACGTAAATCTGGCCAATCAGAACAGAGTGGGCTCATCCAGAGGGGGGCCTTAAAGAGACAGGAGCCAAAACGGAGTGTTAAAGAAACTGTGTATATTGAGGGGCTGCATAAAGAGCCCGAATAAGATAAATAAGGAGTTTTTTGAACTTTGAATCATGCAGAGCTACTCTAGTGGAGTCCAAAAATAAAAATTTAGAGCTGGAAATGAGCATAGTAGGTCCTCTATAAATAAGCACTGCTACATTTTTTATAGACTAGACAGCTGATATTCACATGAATGCAAGAGATTTATTTCTAGGGAAAAAATAATAGTTTCAGGGCTTCTGTGCAAACAGCCAATGCCATCGTTTTTCTGATGAAGAGAATTTCTACAGTCAGGATTGTTGGACGGCAGTGAAAAAATAACAGAACACAAGTGAGTGACAGGTTCAGAGTAAAGAAAAATAAGAACTGTTGAGCTTGAAGCAGAGGTGTTATTGAAAGAACAGTGTAAATATCATGAGGTGAGGGATCAAAGTGAGGATGGCAAGCAGGTTACAGGAGGTGAAGAGTGGGGAAAATGTGGCAAAAGGAAGACTAAGGAAGATGTGTTTTTATACCAAGCATGGGAAATGTGGGACTGACTGCCCTTTCCATGAATCCAGATGAAAGTGATGATCTACAGTTAATGGGAGAATAGTATTAAAAAGGGAAGAGGATGGTCAAAAGAAGGATTCATAAACCCAAAGGCCAATGAGCCAAGAGTTGGAGAGAAAATAATCGAGGATTCAATCAGAAATCAGGATTTTTGTTTGTTTTTTTGCAACATGTAGATAATCATTGTATCAGTTATACTGCATACAATAGCAGAGGTGATGTGATTCAGGAAGTTGGGTATATTGTGTAATAACTTGATCATCCACCCTCGTTTTCACAGCCAAAATAGTGCTTTAGAAAATATGTTTCAAGATAAATGGCCTGATTTTGTGAAAGCACGATTAAATTCACTCCCAGCGTGCTGTTTGAGTTTTAAAACTCAAGTTTCAGATGCTGGTGTTTGGCAGGTGCTATTAGATGTCAAAACAAAATCAGGGAACACACCTTTAAACTGAGGAAGTGTTTAAAAGGTCAATTTGTTTATGTACAAATCTATGGTATGTGTGAAATATTAAAAAATCAAAAGAATCAGTCTTAGATATTACATTATTATAACCAATAGAAATAATTACCAAAATGAGTGAAATAAAAGCCAGAACTTGTCATGGTGTCAGCGTGCTTTTTTGTGTGAAGTAAGCTACAAGTGCAAAATTTTTGCTGAAGTTTTGCACTTGGGAGTAGCAAAAGATAGATGCAAATGCAGGATGCAGGTAGCTGAACTGAACAGCGCAGAACAAACAGCAGACTGAACAAAACGAAACTGAACTCAAAACCAGGACTACAATACAAACTGAACTAATGAAACAACAAGGAACAGGTGGCAAGACACAAGGAGAGGCTGGGAGCTGATTGGCTGGACACAGGAAGCAGGGTGGGGCTAATGAGACTGAATGCAGGGCAGGTGTGGAGGGAAGAGCAGGCTGAGGACAAATCAAAAACAGAACTTCATCCATGAGTAAAAGACAAGTCTACAATATAATCATGTACAATCCTCTTCATACATAAACCGTCGCTCATTAAACTCGCTGGGAATTACATAAAGATATCTGGAATAAGTGCACAAGTCACACTGAAGAAACTTAAGCATTACATCGCCAACCTAGGAACCTTTACCAAACAGACTAGAAACATAAATTGCTGTCAACATAGCATTTATGTCACAGACCAATAAATCTGTCATGCGGAGTGGCCTGCATATTAAGGCTGCATGTAGCATTAACTGGACTGAAAGACAACTGTTGCTCTGAGTTTCAGTTCACTTCTGCACTTCATTACTATGAGTCATAGTATCTCAACAGTATCTCAAGTGGTCCTTAAATATAATCTGCATCCTCTCTAATCTGTCCTACTCCCACTCAGTCCAGTTCAACAAACGGGGGAAAAGTCTAGGGGACAAAGAGCCAGACTGTGTATGCAATTACACCGCATCTAAGATTTACTTTGCGTTGTGTGTGAACACACAGTATGACTTCCATGGAGCACATAGGCATCAGTTATGCAGCTGCACAGGCAGCAATTAGTTCCCTCAGATGTATGACACAAACAAATGAGTAGTGTATACACATACTGTTGACCCTGCCTGCCTTTTTGGATAGTCTGCCATCCTTCTAGTGCCCCTTTGTGTGAGTTGATTGCCTGCCTGTTACGGATGTAACACAAGCTTTTAACCCACATGTTTTGACTATGAGCCCTTTACTGAGCCCTTAAAGGTGTAGAAAAACTTTCATTTGAGGAGTATGAAACTAGATTTGGGTATTTTTAGAGATGTTGAAACAAAGAAAACTACCCTGAAACACACAAATGCATACGCTGCACACACATAAGTAGTCACAGCCCAGTGCAGAGTATTTTGACTCATCATGAGAAAAATATCATGTAGAGTAAGAAAAGTGGATGAAGTTGTTGTTTTAAGTTTTTTTTTGGTTTGAAATTCTTAAAGTGAGCTAATCCGACATGCACAGCTTCTGGGCAATTTAAAATATGACAAGATCTCCTTTAGACATCGACACAAAGAGACAAAAAACAGGAATTAAGTGAGACATGAGACAATACTTAGAAAGAATTTTAACTGAAGAGAGAAGATGAGAGGAGGGTGTTCAGCTCAAAGGGAGCTGAAGCATCAATTCCACAATCCCATATTTTCAGGCTGTCGTCTGCTGTGAAGAAAAATGAAAGGGGAGGAAAACAAGTGTTGGAAACCAAAGAATAAGAAAAGCACACTGTGTGATGGAGCTGTCAGGAAGGCAATTTTACATTTGGTGTGTGACAGATGGTTTGCTGGTGTCTTCCAGACAAACATTCTGGCTGTCTTTCACACCGGAAAAGAACGACAAAGCCTAAAACTTTCTGGACATCTTAGACTTGTGTTTTCACATCATAGAGGTTTAGAAATTTGGAAAGTGTTTCAGAGGACATCAATATGTCTCACCCCAGGCAGGCAGGCTGGCTGACTTTCCTCAATTGTATCCGATCCTCCCATCACTGAATGTACTCAGCCGTTGAAATCAAAATGTGTGATTAAAATCTTAATGCTTGTGAGAAACACAAACCAGCAGCTTTTTTAAAATCAAATTTTCTCATTCCAGGACTTTATTATAATCATGTTGTATAACAAACATGACATCCAAGCAGAAGTAGTTCAGTTTACTCATCAGGAGGAGTATTCAGCCTGTGAAAGCAGTTGTATAATGTCTTTTGTGGCTCTAGAGGGAGCTTTCAAAGTTAAAAAAAAAAACAGGTTTGAGACTTGAAATTTGTAACAGAAACCCTGTATTACAAACTGGGGGAATCGTAAGATCCAGTGTTTTTGGAGCTTGACCTTTTTTAATTGAGACTCCAAGAGAGAAGTCATGCTGCTTTGATTTTGACCACTATTTTTTTACCTGTGTCTCGTGAATCCCTCAAATTCAAAGAAGTTCAAGCACTAAATAGCTGGAGTTTACCTTTTAATTTGATATAATAAATTACATAATATAGCTCAGAGTTGAGTATTTTAAGGACATGAATTATTACTTTAAACCTAACTGCTTGTTTTGCCATTTGGGGTAGTGTGAGCAAGTTGCAAACACAACATTGACATATCTATACCTTTTAAAGTCGATATGAATGTGTTAGCAAACAGTTGCTCATTTACATGTCCAAAAGATGCAGAGCAACATTATCACTCACTGGTTCTTTAACAGCTAAATGCTCAACTATGTTCACCAGCTGGTCATTAACTTTGTCTGCCTGCTGTTTGGTACTGGGCAGGTAGGACGCAGTGGGTCTGTCAGAGCTTTTTCACTGAAATAGCTACTTGCTGTGGCAAATTAAAAAAAGAGAGAGTGATGAGAGTGAACCTAAACAATAAGTTGTGGACAGTAAAATTGCTAAAAGACTTGGTAGAGCTGAGGGGAGCAGCAAAGTCATAATAATAGCTGGATTAAACAGAGTGAAAACACTATAAGAACATAACACTATGAAATGCACAATGCTGTCATGGGAGTAGCAGGGGATGGGCCCTAATGCAGGACGCAGTAGCCAGTATGAAATGAAGAATGTATCTTTTTAATAAAGATTCAAGTGTGCAGGCATAACAAATCAGAACTAGGCAGAGTAGAACAGAATAAACAGAGCAGACTGAACAAAGGATCCAACAAGACTGAACTGAAAACAAGGACCTAAGTACAAACTGAACTAATGAAACATGGAACAGATGGCAAGACACAACAACTGATTGGCTGTGGAAGACATCGGGATCAGGGCTAACAAGACTGATAGAGAGCAGAGGGGTGTACTACGAAGCGAGATTAGTGGGTTTGCGAGGTATGTTGAGCCTAAAACCAGGGTTTTCAATGTCAAGAAGGTGGCTCTCTTTTAACCTAGCTAGATCACCATGGTGACTGATGCGGCAAACTTAGCCTGGTCCGGAGCAGGTTATGTTTCGAGTTTTGGCTTTAATCGGCTATAAAAAGTGTCGCCCCTTCACTAACCACCTCTTTTGAAAATGGCATCACCTGTGGACCTTGGTGCAATTATTGTGCAAGGTTCTCTTCGAAGGGAGAGAGCATTTAGAGACAAGAGTGATCCGCTATCTTTTCCTGACGTCATTCTCTGTGAACGCTACAGATTCTCAGCTGAGGGATTACGTTATTTATGCAAACTGCTGGAACCATATGTGAGTAACTCCACAAAAAGAAGCCACGCACTCACAGTAGCACAAACTGTGTGCATATCAATGCGTTTTTTTGCCACGGTAACCTACATGTGTTCAGTTGGTGATGCAGAAAATCTGAGCAAGAATACTGTATGCCGCACTATTCTATACTATATGTTTGTAGTGTTCCCTGGCCATTTGCCCACAATGGCTATAAAAGAAGCCTTCTATAAAATCGCAGGTAACATACATTAATAGTTCACTATATTAATAATCAGTATGACGCATACTTGCATGTGAAATATGATGTAGAAATCTAATTCCTTCATAGGATCCCCTAGGGTTCCCATCAGTGGAGCCTTAGGGAAAGTCCTTTTAAAAGAAAGTCCTTTCATAGTATCAATGTTCAGGTAAACTACTTGGTACTCATTTTTGTAAGGTGATTGTTGGCACATAGCATGCAGGTACACTAACGCTTTTTAATAGTGCTACACATTAAACTTTGCACAATTTATTAAGTTGACAGGTTGAACCTTGAAAAAAAGAATACACCAATCACAGGATGTGTTTCACATTTTAATTGAGTTGTTCTGCCTTTGCTGGGAATAGAGAAAAAGAGTCATAAGTATACAATGTCAATCATGCTTAACCAATAAAATTCTAAATACCATTTACTGCAATACCTTCTCTAGTTGCTCAATTTCCAATTTGAGCTTTTTGATTTCTAGTTCTTTTTTAATGTTGGCAGTGGTGGGTTTGGAGGAGATGTAGACCTGTGTGTCATCGGCATAACAGTGAAAATGGATCCCATGGTGATGGAGGAGAGTAACTATGAGGAGGAGGTAAATGGTGAAAAGAAGTGGACCCAAGACTGACCCTTGGGGGACACCAAGTGAAACACCCGAACACCCAGACTTGTGATTCCTTAATTGCACGAATTGTTGGGGGTCAACAAGGATGTGTGCTGGCGGCTCCGGCAAAACCATAGTATCTCCATCGACTGTAATTTAGATAATGACTTTTCACACCTGATGGCCTGGACAAATATGCATTTAGTTCTTAACCACCAAACCACTTATACATACCCAGGACAAACAAATGTTGCTGGGAGCTGCCAGTGACACCCCCTTTAATCCCCTCCATTATTGTTCGACCTTCATTGTTAGAGAGGGCTAGCTCCTCTGAAACTCTGGTGGAGCTGGCCCCCCTCCAGTCTTCCTTTTCTCATTTTTTTCCCAGTTTGCTTCAGGTAATATTAACACTTTTTACATTTTACACAGCATATCATCCGAACACCGAAAGAATGATGAAGGCACAGCAATTACATACCACTTTGGAGGATGTTTTTATGCTTGGTCCTGATTTGTTTTCAAGTCCTTTTAACACTGCTGGTACCACAGTTATTAGAACACCAATTAGAAAATCGATTAGTCTTTAATTATACTTACCATTGTTTTGATATGTCATATTGTAAGTTTGTAATGGTGCAATAGATTAGGGTTACTTGTGGGATGGGATTTTGTTGAAATATATCAAATTGTATTTCAAATTGTAAAAAGAAACTAATAAAAAAACTAACCACTAATGAAGACAATACTTTGAAGAAAAAAAGAGAGAAAATTGAAAGTCTATTGGTATTTATCACAGATAATATTCAACTAAAGTGAGGCCTTATTTGCAGCAACTGTGTTGCTTTTTGCTGTGATAATTGTTTTATATTGCTCATAACCCTCCATTATAGTCACTTGTTCTTCTTGACTAAAGTAGGCGGCACGCGATCTATCCATTTCGTGCAGACAAAGAGTCAAATGACGCGTCAAACGCCCCTTTTTATGGGAACGCGCACAAAGCCTGAAGCAGAAAGCCAGGATTAACAAAGAAATATCAAAAACACCGTCGTGATACCAGTTATCTCTGATTGCGAGTTTAGGTTTTGTCGAGCCAGCTTACTGAAAGAAAGCCTGGCTATGTTGAACTTGCTTTGTAGTTGGGAAAGTGAGAGAAAAGCAGGCTGGAAGCCTGAAGGGAAGCAATGCAAACAGACGACCAAAAACACAGAAAACACAAGTAAATCAAGTCAAGTTTATTCATAAAGCACATGTAAAAACAACCAGAGTTGATTAAAGTGCTGTACAATAAAATAACAAAAGTAAATTAAAACAACATAACAAGGTAACAGCAAAAAATGAGTAGAGATGACATAACGATGCTATCCCATACAAATACACAAATAAATAAGCCATAGTAAAACATAAAGCATAAAGCTTTGAGGACACTCTGTGCCACAGAGCCAAGTGGGCTGCAAGACAGCTTGAAACATGCAAACTCTTTAAGTCCAAAACACAGATCTCTTCCATTACCCAAAAACTGATACATCACCAACTGTAGTGTGAATTGCATGAAAAACGTTAAACATTCTCAAAACAATCTGGTCATTAACAAACATACTCCTTCTTAACCAGGTGAAGGCAAAAGTATTTCAGATTTCATGACCACCTGTAGGAAAGACTGACACGAGGATCTCGGGATGACGTCAAACGGCGGAGTGCAGAGAGAGAGAGAGAGAGAGAGAGAGAGAGAGAGAGAGAGAGAGAGAGAGAGAGACTCCCGCAGATGTAAGACCGGAGTAGAGTGACTTTACCAGGGACAGAGGAGGGTAAACCTGCCCGAACTCACTTAATGCACTTTTATGTCTGTGAAATATTTTTATTAAAATGTACATATTGATTTGTTATTGACTGATATACAGTGAACAGTAAGTTTTCTTAGCCTACGTTTGGTACGAGGTAATATACTGAATACATATGATGACAGGAGGACAGGGTCTTTTAAGATTAGGAGACTGTTTTTTTGTTTGTTTGTTTTGTTTTGGGTTTTTTTCATATACTTAATATTCATCACGTAACTTTTGCCACTACACAACTGGTTAATTTACATTAATTTGGAAATAAACGCGAGGAATTATGATTCATGTTGCTTTAATAGGTTAAGTTTTGTTTGTGGTATGTATATAAAAACCCGTTAAAAGTTCAACGATCAAGTTTTTTCTTTTCTTTGCTTCATTTGTGTCAAGCTCTGAGGCTTTCGTCGATTTCAGGCTGTTAGAAGTACACGCGGCGTCTGTTGTGTATCGTACTACACTCTACTGGACCTCGATTGATGTTTTCAACGTGTGCAAGGCAACTAATTGACGTCCACATCTCACTGTTTTTTTTTTTTTTTTTCAGATTTCGTGATGCGCCACTCGTGCGTAAAACCCTGGCACAGTCCCCAGAGCGCACAGGAAGCACCAAGAGGTAACTCCACCACCCGAAACCATAAATGAACATCGTAAACCTTATGATGGACACGTTCACTCTCTAAAGACTCACTTTAAATTCTCGGCGTCGGAGAAGAGAGAATCAGAGGAGGAGAGGAAGGATAAACGCAGACGTGGGGACAAACGCAACATCGGCAGAAAGGATGTGATTTTCATGCTGGCTTAATAGAGAAAAATAGAAGGAATTAATCCGAATGGAGATCAACAAAGTTGTTTTTGTTTTTGAATAACTGGAAAAGGGAAACCAACTCTGATAGCACAAAACTGACAGTGGACTGCTTATTTACGTATATAACGTGCAGAAGATGAAGCAGGGCGTCTTGAGCGTTTTCACATGAAGGACTTCACACAGATATTTTACACTCTATATTCTACCACGGGTGGACTCTGAGGAGGAGATTTTCTCCAGAGGAACTCCATCTGACAGGATTATTATTTATGCCTATTATTTCCTCACATCATCCTGTAACTGTCTGTACAGTAGGCAGGAGAGGTAAGAGTGCATGGGAACAGTTTACATAATTTTTTTTTAATGTTATTTCGTTTTCTTAACATCCCAGAAACTGAAACAACAGTGACATTTTTTACCCCAAAATATCTAATGGACTTGCTGTTACCCTCTCAGTGACATGCTGCTGGTCCCTCAACCTCAGATTGGGAACTTGCTCTCTAAATACTGGTCTCTTCTCTGTTGTCTGCTAGTGATCTGAACTGTGCATAGCAAACGTTTTGTGCTGAAGGACTGATGTATCATGTGAGAGAAAATGTCTTAAAAAATAAGACAAAGATATTCATGTTTCTCTAAACTCAATAATGTCTCTGAAATTTGTGGATTTTTGTCTCACAATGATCACTGATTCTTAGTTTGCCAACTTTAATCCCCATCTCTTCAAACATGGAGAATGTGTCTGTCCCCGGTGGTGCGCTGCCGGTCTGCAATGACTCTGTGGACTTCTACTCCCTCATGTCAGGGAACAACACAGACCTGAACTGCACTCCTCCCTCTGAGTTTTACTTCTCTGCTGACCTCTACGTTATTCTACCTGTCATCTACTCTGTAATCTGTGCTGTGGGATTGACAGGCAATACAGCTGTCATCTATGTGATCCTCAAAGCCCCCAAGATGAAAACAGTCACTAATATGTTCATACTGAACTTGGCCATCGCAGATGATTTGTTCACTTTGGTGTTGCCAATCAACATAGCTGAACATTTATTGCAATTCTGGCCTTTTGGTGAAGTTTTGTGCAAAGTCATCCTCAGCATTGACCACTACAACATCTTCTCCAGCATATATTTCCTGACTGTTATGAGCATTGACCGCTACCTGGTCGTCTTGGCCACAGTGAGGTCCAAACGCATGCCTTACCGCACCTACCGAGCAGCCAAAATCATCTCATTATGCGTCTGGATCCTCGTTATCCTCATCGTCATGCCTTTTACTGTTTTCGCCAGTGTCTACGTCAACCCGAACGATGGGAGGAAGAGCTGTGTGCTCAGCTTCCCCACTCCTGAGAGTTTGTGGTTTAAAGCTAGCCGGATCTACACACTTATCCTGGGCTTTGCCATCCCAGTTTCAACCATCTGTATCTTATACACCATGATGCTCTACAAGCTGAGGAACATGCGTCTCAACAGCAACGCCAAGGCGCTGGACAAAGCCAAGAAGAAAGTGACCATCATGGTGTTCATCGTTTTGGCCGTCTGCTTGTTCTGCTGGACGCCATTCCACCTCAGCACCATCGTGGCCCTGACGACGGACCTGAGGACCACGCCACTGCTAATCGGGATCTCCTACTTCATAACCAGCCTGAGCTACGCCAACTCCTGTCTCAACCCGTTCCTCTATGCTTTCCTGGATGACAGCTTCAGGAAAGCTTTCAAGAAGATGTTGGAATGTAGGCCGGCCTGAATGTAAGACACATGAAACCTGCTGCAGAGGTCTCCACAGAGACTTACAGAGTGAGGACAGACTATGGTGGAAAACAAAATTGGAAAGATTAACTTAAACTTTTGGTCCAAATCTGAATTTTCAATTTATGTGTTGCAGATTTGATTGTTTGGTTTGTTAAAGCTACACTAGGCAACTTTGCACATAGTTTTGCACACAATAGTAAGAGGTAGTGATAACAAATGTATCTTTGATGTATAGAAAACATGTAAAACTCTTAGTGTGACAAACCACTCCATAAATGCTTTTTACTGCAGTAAACCAAAGGCAGGAGAGAGTACAAAGCTTCAAAACCCAAACAGAGCTGTTTGAGCATCACCCTTTAGTTTAAATTCATCATCTCCTGTGGGCGGAGGAAATTTCCTGCCAGCAGAAGTCAATCTGAGCGAGTGGAAGCAAATTGAAGTCTCTTATTTACGAGAGGTAGGATGCTTTTCTTTGTCACAGCCGGACTGTTTTGTAGTTAGACAGAAGTTGCCTAGTGCAGCTTTTTTATGTCTCTGAGAGTGCAGTGGGAGAAAGAACTGGAAGTTGACAAAAGTGGACAATATCGCTTGCTATACGGAATGATTAATGTTCACATACAGAACAATGATGACATAAAAAAAAAGCTTGTTATAACAGTCAGCGGAATTGCTCATCTTCATTATGTCTGAAGAATTGGCCATGAAATCTGATTGTTTTCCAGGTTAAGACTGCAATTAAAATGTCAGACCATTTTCATGCAGGTGAAAAATCCCATTATGAGGCAGCGAGCCTGGATGGGTCACTCTATGACCCTCACTGTCTCCGTCCGAACTCAGAGGGATGGAACATCTGCTGTGTGGAGAAAATAAAGTTCAGCACAGTGTCACTGATTTGCATGCTGTCAATCAAAACAACATTGTGAGACTAGTCAGGGTTGGAGGGTAAGAAGATGTATTTTAGAGATATACAGCTGTCTGGTCATGAAATAGTTGTAGAAATCCATCTCAAGAAAGTACTGTTTAAAATCCAAGGTTAAAACTGGTGGGAGTACTTGTGTGATCATGTATGCAAACACTTAATTTCCTTTAAATGATGTTGTATTTTGAGCAAAGTAATCCCAAAGGAGCCAAATCATACATTTTGTGAAATCACCTGAAGTATTACGGTTCTGTTTTTTTGGGCAGTTACATACAGAAACCTGAACCATGAAAATAATGTCACTGTTTGAATGAAGAATGAAGTTCTGCTACAGATTTTTTTACTTTCATTTCTATTTTCTTCTTTTTTTTTCCAGAATGTATATGTACCACTTTGGGAATAAAAAAACAGAACCTTACCAACCCTGACAACAGTACTGTGGGCCTGATTAAAGACAGGCATGGGACAGGAGGGCTATCCATAATGTATGTTGTGTTTACTATCCCACGTCTCTATTTTTTTGTGAGCTTTTGTCGCCCCCTTTTGTCGACAGGGTGGTGTCACCTAAATATGCAGCCAGAGCCATTTACAGACTTAAAGCAAAGACAACATTTAAAAGGTGTTACATGTCTTTACACAGGCTGTAATGCTCAGTTGTGTGTCACTGTATGTGAAATGAACATTTATAAAGATTATGTAGAATTTTCCCTGTCACTCCTCACCACAATTCATGGAGATTCATATTGCTGTATTTATCCTTTATCTCTATCTGGTGTCTATAAATCAGATTTAAAGGCACTATGGTTTGTGCAGAAAGAGAAATTTGGGTCCATTCAAAACCTCTGTGTAAGTAGAAAGTTGTATTACACAGCCATTCAAAAGAATATAAGTAAAACAAATAATACATAGAGATAAAATAATTATGTGAGAAAAGTTATGATTTGGTACCTCTAACCTTGGAGTTGAAACTTTTTTTTTATGCAGACTCATGTGTATTTGTATAATTGGTTTTGAACAAAAAAAATGTTAAAAAGGTTTGAAATGCACCGCCATTATCATGCAATGAGTTCCATTCATGCTATTATTGCTCATTCTTGCTCAGATTCTCGGTTTGAAAAATCTCAGATGATACTTTCTGGAGCTCAAATGGGGTCGCAAGTCAGAAAAAGAATAAAACCATATTAACATTTCATCTTTTCTAGTAAGATGTGACTGGAAATCTCACTATTTTTGCTGGGTTTTGCCACATTGATGGCACCTTTCTTATTGCTGCTGCCCTTCCTCTAAAACTCCAAGGAAAGGTGTAAATGTGAGCAGCTGCCTGTCATAGCATTACCTTGGGATATTATAAAGTGACAATGCTTCAAACTGTGGCTTCCACAACCTTTTCAGCACAATTCTAACCTCACTTAACCACTTTCATTACTTCTTACAAAACATGATTTTTATGATCTCTTGGAAGCCGGTATGAAGCCTGTACACATCATTATTTCAGCGGAAAACATGCTAAAACCTATACTCCTGCTAATTTCCCCCTTTTAAATGTCCTCTTAATTTTCTTTAGAGTTAAAGTTTTGAGTCTGAGAATTGACCAAAAACAGAAGTTTGTAAAAAAGGATCATAGAGTGTAAAAGATTACAAAAAAGTCTTCTTGTGCTCATTTATCCTGTATTCATCTTCTGTTACAGGTTTTCTGTCCTCAGTGTTGTACAATTCAACAGTATCTTGAATCCTATAGTGTAACAACAGACTTCTTTGAATGTTTTTGAATGTTACACAGTGTACTATTTTAATGTTTTAAGTCATGACACTACAGTGCCGATGCCAGTGTAACTCACCTCCTGCTGTAGATTGCTTGCAGCAGCAGTTTAGCAAGCATGTGATAAAGCTTTGTCTGTATGGCTCTGACTGCAACGAGAGAAATTCTTCTGCCATGTCCAGCTGTAAATAGTTCACTCTTTCTCCCATTTAACTGTACATAGGAATGTATAGTCATAGGGATGTATAGTCAAATATTCTAACTTGTGTGTCACACAAATGAGAAATATATAAAATAAATAAAATTTGAGCTGACGATTGCTAATCATTGTCTTTTATGCAGCCTTGTAATTAGAATCCAGTCGTAATTTTGTGTATTTTAGAAATCTTTCATGTCTGGCATCACCTGTTGATGAACTGAAAAATATAATTTTACTTTCCCACTGGCGCTCATGTATTTCTGATTCTATAGAAACAAAGTTGGTTTATGTGGCAGACACAATAAATGTGCAGACATTTGTTTTCATTACTGATAACTGTGCAGAAATATATTCACTCCCATTTACAAAATGGAGGCCAAGACTTAGTGTTATTATCAGTATTACCAGTGGTTGGGGTCGCTGTCAGGGTCACCAGGAAGATTCTTTATATTGGTGACTACATCTGCTATCAGCTGAAGAACAGCGGGATGGATTAGTGGTTAAGGAGCATCTTGTCAGCAGAAGGTCACAGATTCAATCTCAACGACAGCCTGTTGTGTCTGTGATGTACTGCTGAGCTGTCCAGTTGCAATAAATGCATCATGGAGATGACGGTCCAGTTCCAGATGCAGTAACTGGTTTACAAATAACTGCTTTCCAATAAGATGGATCTCCAAGCAAGAATCATAGTAAATGTAAGCACAACATTAATACAACTAACTGCACTTGCTAATTAAAACTAATTGATTGCATTAATCAATATTATATATACATATATTGACATTAAACATATGTAATGTAAAAGGGTATAATGTAAATAAAGGGTGTATTCTAATAAACCCATTGTATGCAACCTGCCCAGCTCCACACAGGAAGTTAAAGACTAGCAGATGAAGAAAGCTCAACATCTAGCCAAAGCCAGGTATCTCAGGAGTTGGTGGAGACAAAACCAGATATAAAAAAGAGTTAAAGGATAAGTCTGGTGATATTTTGTATTTTTAACTCCCATGAAAAGGCTGAAACCAATAATGAATAGATCCTACTAATATCATTGCCTGGTATATTACTCCTCTGTGCCAGACAGCTCCATTGTCAAATGAAAATATTAAAAACACATCAATGTGTCACACTGTTGCACTGGGTGACATTTTCCTTCTTTACCGTGAATACTGACACTGATTATTTTGACTCAGTCCCTCACACACACCATCCTGCTGCCAGAAATACTCATTATGGTACCAAATCTGGATTAATCGGCTGTAAAATTGTCTCCAATAAATGCAGCTGTTTGAAGAAAGTTAGCTAAAAGCTACAGAGTCCATCTGTCACCAAGCCTTACCAAGTAAATGAAACTATATTAAGTATTCGTGACCCATTTTAACCCCCCTTATGGTTTATGGCTTTAGAAGCCAAACAGTATAATTTTGAAACAAAAATTAATCATATTAAAGCTTATTTTAAAGGACAACCTTTACACAAGTCAAGTGAAGTCAACTTATTTAGAGCACATTTAAAAACAACAGACATTGACCAAAGTGCTTTACAGACAGATTAAAATTATGAGGTAATTTGATTGATCGTTACAATCAAACAAAAGCACAGGATCAAAATTAACAACAAAGGCATGAATAAGATAGACAATCAGATAAAATTATAACACAAACAACAAATGAAATACAAACAAATAAAAGCCAGCGTGTGGTCAGACATGACTTCATGAAGATGATTAAGAGGCTAACGAGAAGAGATGGGTCTTTAGATGGGTTTAAAGATCAGTGGAGGGGGAAGATCGAATCATTAGCGACAAACTTTTCCACAATTTAGGGCCAACAACTGAGAATACTCGATCACCTTTAGTTTTTAACTGGGTGCGTGGAATGGAGAGCAGTGATTGGTCAGCATTAGACACTAGGTTTAACAGAACTAACAGTACATTCATTCTGAATACATAATACATATACAAAATATACTTTCAAAAATATTACTGAGCCTACTTTTTGTTCTTGTTTAAGGCTTTATAAAATAGAAAGTGTAATTAGTCTTATGGGTTGTTTTTTGCACTTTTACTTTGATAAACATTATAGGATTTAGTGTTCACCAAGAGCTGCGTTTCCATGTGATGCTATTTTACCCATTTTACCTTTTTTTCTACTTTCATTAAGTTCCAAGTATTAAGCATGTATAGGTTTGATGACACCATGGCATTCAGCTGTAACATCTCTGTTAATTTGTATATTTTTTTTGTATTTTTACGTGTGCTAACCCTGTCAGACCTGGACAAGAGATATAGTGTATATATAGTAAATATGCTGTATATGTTGTATTCTAATACCAGTACTGATAGAAACCATATTTTCCTCCAGAAAACACTGGAAGGAAAGTAGTTTTTCCTGCTTTCACATTTATTTACCCGCATGAAATCATTATCTTATTTATGTTATATATTTATAGCTTTCTCCATGCTCTTTATCATGTCTTTGTCACAATTTTCATCTCTCTCTCTCTCCCTCTGTCTGTCTGTCTGTCTGTCTCTCTCTCTCAGTGTTGTGTAAACACTAATATCTGACTGTGTTTCTACTTAAAACACAGTAGCTCAGGAGATCTTTGCTGCCTAAAATGTCAGTCTTAAGGAGATAAACTGTTTTATTCACTTTTTCATTTTTTTCTTTTTTTTTCTGAAGAAAATAAACATTCACGTCAAATTCCAGCTGTCTCATTAAGACACGGTGAGGTAAAAATGCCTGTTTTATACCCTTCTTCTTTCAGTCCCTACTGTATGGGCATGTCATCTCATGGATAGATGAATAAGTGTGTGTGTGTGTGTGTGTGTGTGTGTGTGTCGGTGTGGAGGGATAATGGATGAGTGCCTCCAAGTGGTCAATTTGAGAAGGAGAGGTCAAAAATTCTCAATTGAGTGTCTGTGATAACATATTATTATCACTAGAGGACAGTGTTGGTCCATGTAGATCCTCCTACTCTGAATGTATGTGTTTTGTGTGACTCACCTCCAGTAGGTCAAATCACTCATGTCTAATATTTTGACTGGAAACAAAGACTTGGCAGGTGGAAGCAAGTAAAAATAGCCATGGACTTACTGTACAAAACAGACTGTGTGTGTTTGGTGTGGTGTAACAATTTGTCTCACCTGTTTCCACCTCCATATTTGAATAAACATCAACTGATTGTAGAAATTTCAACACTCTGTATAACTCAATTCTTAAAAAAACATTACTGATGGACCACTAGAATAAACAAAATTAAATGATAAAAGTGATAAAAAAGCTTTTCTTATTAAAAAAACAGTCAAAGAAAAATATGAATGAACAGATAAGACATGTAAGATACTATACATGACATTTAAAGGAATGTCTTGTGTTTCAATGAGAACATTGTGTTTAATCCTCTAAAAAAAAATCCAGATGTAGTAAAATAGAGAATCACAACTGTAGATGGCAGTGTGTAGCTGTGGATGGGATGTGTACATTCCCAACATTCTCTATATCTCACGTATAGACTTGTACACTGCACCACAAACACAGACCTTCTGTCACCCTCACATCTCTCAGGAACTGCATTCATATGAAACTGTTGGAATTATCAATCACAGTCATACCTAACATTTACTCCCCCCACACCCACTCGCGTGGCAGTCGAAGTGTGTTTAAGGCTGAAGATAAAGAAAGAGGATAGAGTGAGAGGAGACGCTGAGTAGTTATCTAAATCTAAAGGGTCAATCCTCTGCATGGTGATCATTTCAAGTCAACAAGTGAACCTCAGCTGTACTTAGACTCGCACTTTCAAGATTTAGCATATTTGATGGCAACATGCTTTTATTACCATTGTAACAACATGTAGCATGCTGCTTACACTAAAATTTAGCATGTTAGTGTACATTTACATTTTAGCATGTTGACATTAGCATTGTGTCAAGGTGGGGACAGAAATGTGGTCATTTTTAGAGGTATGATGTCATGAAGTGTTTGACCTATTGGTGGCACTAGTTGAAACGTCTGGGGGTTTATGGGAATTCATCCAATAGCTTTGGAATCAAGTGTTGGACTGACAGACTGAAGGTAAAACACTGTATAAGCCTTTCCTCCACCTCCATCTCTACCTCATCCTCAACCTCTACACCCTTACATTTTGCTGCACAAAATGAACATCACTGCACTTCCTGGGAAGTGAATTTTGCAGCATTACATTTGCTGAAAAAAAAAAAGCTGTTAGTAACAGTTGCACATGAATTTAACTCGTTAAATTTAACGCAACATACACGCAGGTGCATGCATACACACTGTAATCTGACCTGTAAATCTTTGCATTCTCAGAGCTATCGGGAATCAAAACAATATTGACTGAGCTGTTCTTTCCCTTCCTCTGTTTACACACACACACACAATGATACACTTGTAAGTGTGCATACAAGTGTTCTAGAAATTGCTGCCAGACATTTATTTGAAAATAAAGTGAAATTGTCACAAAGCATTATGTGCCCACATTTTTTGTCTCAAGAAGGAAGCTGTCATTAAACAAGTGAGATTCATAACAAATTTACTTTCTTTTGACTGGCTTCTGCTGCAGCTGGTGTTTGGCATTTCAGAGGCAAGATTGCCTGCCAACATTTGATCATGTTACTTCTGGATGTCTGTTTTGGAGAAATAATTGTGCTTGTGTGACTTTTGGTTGGCTGTTTATCTAATCAGTTTTGGGCCACCAACATGAGCTTTCCAGCAAAGTTTTTTTATTTGTTCATCTGACGTCTGTCTGAAGGAAACAGATACATGGCTATTTTAAACAGTGCAACTGTATACAATAGTTGATCACACTTCACATGCTTTACATGCTTAAATGTGACCTAAAGTTTCTTTTTAGGCTTCAAGTGCAAGTACATAATTGTGTATTGGACTGTGTTTTACATCACTGATGGAGGTCTACAGCAGCTGCGGGGGGAGGAGGCTGTAAAGAGTTAAGGGTCAATCCTCTGCATGGTGAACATTTCAAGTCAACAAGTGAACCTCAGCTGTGTTTAGACTCAGCTGTGCTTTCAAAATTTAGCATATTTGATGGCAACATGCTTTTATTACCATTGTATCAGCACGTAGCATGCTGCTTACACTAAAATTTAGCATGTTAGTGTACATTTACATTTTAGCACGTTGACATTAGCAGGGGGGGAGGAAGCTGTAAAGAGTTAACTAAATAGTTCCCTGTGTTAGTTAAAGGCAACCCTTTCTCCTAGAAATTATGTTCATATACAACTAAACTGTTTTCTCAATTATGTTGCATTGACAAACATAATCACTGTCAGATTATGTTCACAGGTAACACTTTGAATGAATGAAGTGTTATGTTTATATATCTCTTTAAAGTCGCAAGAAGGAAGTCAGGGTAGGTGGGGCATGTACAAGATGCAGGACTCTAACACCGCAGACTCAGGTTTGCCTCCCAAGTCCCGCATGTGGTTAGGTTTAGGCAACAAAAGCACTTTGGTTAAGATTAGTGAAAATATCATGATGTGGCTTAAATGTTACTAAACAAATTACTGCTGAGTTTTAGCTAGACTTTCATTCCTCTTCTCTCCAGTGCATATCTCCACCTCTCCAGGCTCTCCTCAACCTGCTCCCTACTCTCACAACAGATCACAATGTTATCC
Organism: Thunnus thynnus; assembly: GCF_963924715.1. Classification (NCBI taxonomy): domain Eukaryota; kingdom Metazoa; phylum Chordata; class Actinopteri; order Scombriformes; family Scombridae; genus Thunnus; species Thunnus thynnus. The sequence continues at coordinate 30,545,060 of NC_089522.1, read as the reverse complement.
ATGAACATCAAAGTCCATGGAGACTCCTTCCTTATCTCGTCCGTCAACCTGTCCATAACCACTGCAAACAAGAAAGGGCTCAGAGCCAATCCTCCAACTGCACACCTGTGTGTGCTATGACACTGCCCTTATACATATCCTGCACCACTCTTACATACTTCTCTGCCACTCCTGACTTCCACATACAATACCACACTTACTCTCTTGGCACTCATAGGTCATATGCTTTCTCTAGATCTACAAAGACACAATGCAACTCCGTCTGACCTTCTCTATACTTGTCCATTAACAAAGCAAAGCAAAGATCGCTTCTTTAGTGCTCTTCCCTGGCATGAAACCATACTGCTGCCCATTAATCATCACCTCTCCTCTCAACCTAGCTTCCACTACTCTTTCTCATATCTTCATGCTGTGGCTGATCAACTTTATACCTCTGTAGTTAATACAGCTCTGCACACCACCCGTATTCTTTGGTACCAGTACACTTCAATTCATCCAACTTGTTAAGTGACACTAATTATTGTTTCCGGCATAAATGTCAGAGGGTAGAGTGACTGTGGAAATCCACCAAGCTCCATGTGCACTGTCTCCATTACAAAGACCCTTTAATTGACTTTAACAACATGGTTAAGGATGCAAAGGCCTCTTACTTTGCAAACCTAATTTCCTCCAGTAAATGCAAATCTAAAGTCATGGTTGATGCCATCAACAACATTATCACTGCTGATGTGCCTGTCTTTTCAAATAATGATTGCAGTAACTTTGCAGCTTCTTTTCTATCTCCCTGCAAGACCTCATTGATGTGGTAGGAAGTATGAAACGTTCCTGACCTGAAACCCTATAGACATTTTACTAACTTCTATGCTTAAAAATATACTTGGGTCTATTGGTCCATGCCTGGTCTCTATTTAAAACAGCTCCTTGCAATCTGGTTATGTCCCAGCTTATTTTAAACATGCAGTTGTTCAGCCTCGCCTGAAAAAAAAACAACTAACCTTGATCCCTTCCCAAAAACTACAGGCTTTTATCTATCTCAAAAATTTTAGAGAAAGTTGTTGCCAAGCAGTTCATTGTTGTCTTGACTGCACAAATTTTAGATAAATTCCAATCTGGTTTCTGTAAGAAGCATTTCACTTCTCAGACTCTCCAATGACATAATGTTGTCTTCTGATGAATGTGAATGCTCTGTTTTGGTGCTGCTGGATCTTAGTGCAACTTTTGATACTGTAGATCACAGCATCCTGATTGAAAGGCTTAGGCAGTGGTTGGGTGTCTCTGGGAGTGCCCTGGACTGGTTCTCCTCCTATCTCCTATGAAAGGAGAAACTGCTGCTCTTTCCTGTGGTGTGCCTCAGGGTTCTGTCTTGGATCCTATATCATTTGCTTCGTATATGATGCTAGCATATTTAAAAGGTATCTCATACCTTATTGTTATGCTGATGGTAGCTGTATGTCTTTTTTAAGCCTGATGAGACTGACAAACTGACTGTTTTGCACACTTATCTGACTGTCATTAAGGACTGGATGACTAACAACTTTTTACATCTAAACACAGATAAGACTGAGATCCTTTACCAGTGATTCAGATAGCATAGTTTCCAAGGTTGCTCAGTATACTGGGTCCCTTTCTTAAGCTGTACAGTATAATCTTCGAAATCTCAGTGTTATATTTGATCAGGCTATGAACTTTGATCAACATATCAAATTGCCAGACTCAGGTCTGTTGTAACAACCTGAGCTAGAGATGATCATTCACACTTTATATCATCCCAGATAGACTACTGCAATTCTCTTTTCACCTGCCACAGAAAGTCATCCCTGGACCATCTACAAATGGTCAAGAACGCTGCTGCAAGGCTGTTGACCAGATCCAGCAGGATGACTCATCTTTGGGTCAACTTGGCAAAGTTGGCGAATCTATGTTCAGAGGAGAAATAATGATATTGTTGCTTGTCAAGTTGTGAGGACAAATCGTGATACTTTTTTCTATAGTCCACATTCCTTCGACTATCTATAATGTCAACTAGAACATTCAGTACAAATAAAACATGTACATCAATGATTGTACAAGGCCAAGTCAGGTTTCTGAAACTCCCTATTTGAAAAGATCCTTGTAAAAACCTATACAGTAAAAGCCATATGTTTTTTATTATGAAAACATTATTATTATGAAAACTGACTGTACCTTCCTAAAGGCCCAAAATATAGGTGGCTTTTCATTCTGGAGATTAATCCTTGATTATTAGTAGGGGGTGATAATGTCTTTGCTGCTACTCACATGTGTTAGTTTGTGCCGTGCAGGTGTTTCTGTCAGACTGCTGTGTTAGCAATGTGTCTCAGAGAAGCCAGGGACGTGGTAAGGACAGACAGAGTGAGCTGTCCCTTTCAGAGTGAAACAGAAAGAGATGGAGAAAATAATGTTAGGTATGGAATGAATGTCCACATAGCTTTGGAAATTATTTTCAACTCAGTTTACTTTATCTGTCCCTGAGGGGACAAATAATAATAAGGGTATAAAGCAGTATATTGCAGCATAATACTGTACACTTTATGATGACAATTATATGAAAATGATAATATGCAATAAGGAATATAGAGCAGTATAATGTAGTATAATGTTGTACACATAATGATAATGATTTGAAAATGATAATAATAGTGCAATTAATATCAATATATAGTAATACAATATCAATATTAGCACATTAAAAGTATAAAGCAGTATGATGCAGCACAATTCATTATGAGAATGATTATATTAGTGCAATAAAAGTATAATGCAGTATACATATTGATGGTAGCACTGTAATATTATAGGTGCATGGTAATTTGATGAACAAAGATCACAGCATCAGTCTAAGCCATGTGCAAGTCACTGTGAGTGTGTGTGTATGTGTGTGTGTGTGGGGGGGGGGGGGGGGGGGGGGGGGGATATAAGGTATTTTCAACAAGTTCACTAGATTGGACTCCAAAATAACCCATGTGACTGATTCAAAACAACTCATGAGCATTTTCTGATCTACCACCTAATGCATGGTTTAGTTTAGGCAATTAAAACTTCTTGGTTGGTTAAGGTGGAACAGTGTTGGTTAAGCCATTGTTGATTGTTGGTTGATCTGCAGTTTCTGGTATCACACTCACACTTTTTACTCTAAACAATCCACCCTGAATTCCTCCTGTTTAGATGAGACAATCTATAATATTTTCTTTATTTTTTTTTTTCCATTTATTGTCTTGTCTATCATGAAGTTAAGTTGTGCAGTTTAATGATCTTTGCTGTAACATTTTCAATTTATGGACATTGTTGGGCCTCAACAATGGGGTCACACAAAGAAAGGCCTACATGTAAACCTGAGGCTGCCTCCTTCCTTTCTTCCCCTGAAACAAAGGAACAGCGCCAAAATGTTGCTCACAAACTCCATTTCCAATGATGCTTTGCAAGTTCACACCTAGGTGCTAAACGGGAAACGGTCTCAACAAACAGTCTCTCATTGGCAGAAACGCTCCTGTACAGAGGAGTTTTAATTAGTGTATGTTTTAATTAGTGTATATTTCCATGAAAATAAGAATGGTTGTGTTTTCATTACCTTAGAATGAGCTTTATATCTACATAGGGAGTGGGTCCCCTTCCATTGAGGCCACCATGTTGCACTGCCATGTTACTATAGTAGCCCAGAACAGGCAAACCAAACACTGGCTCTGGAGAGGGCCTTTAGCATTTTTTTCACCACCACCGTATTTATTTGGTTGCAATCTGCAACCTCACCACTAAATCTTACACACTGATCCTTTAAATGATGCAGTTGAAAGCTCCTGAAAAAACAGAACGTGAGTTAAGATTACTTTTTGCCAAACTACTATTTCAAGGGTCAAGGATTAACTGTCTTGCTCAAAGCAGTGCTGCTGTTTTTCTAGTGAGGTTGTTTGATATTTTGGTGCCAAATCCAGCTAATGCAGACAACAGTTTTGTGTCTATAAGCATTATTTCATAACTTTCATCACAACATCATATTAGTAGTAGTTTTTCAGTCACACTGCATTTAATACTATCCATTTCAAATGTTTTACAGGCAGAGGGAGAAATCTGGCATCACTTAGTCCAGCTTTATTTCCGTCTTTGCATCCTTTGCTGAAGCATCCTCTCCTTCAGACGCCCCTCTCATAAACCAGAGGGGAAGCCATTTGCCTCTTCTCTCTGCTGTCTGACTGTATAGGAGACCAAATAACCTAAATATTTACTGTCTAACTATAGCACCCAAAACTTATAAAACAAACCTCAGGGGGGATCTTCCTTTGAGCTGGTCTCCTGTTACTCATGAGTTAAGAGTTAAGAGTTATCTTTTATTGAAACAAGTTCAGTTTCTTTTTGTTTTATTTGTCACATTAAGTCTTGCGTTTTATGTGGAGTATTTTACTTTTGAAGTCACGCTGACCCACATTAAGTTTTACCTGAATAAGCCTGAGCCTGAACAAACATTGAGTGAAGTCAGATTAAACTTTATTTGACATTAAACTAAGATTACAAGAAGCAAAAACTGACTCACGTCGCTCTGGAGAAGACAGAAACGCCCAGCCAAACCTCTGATTATCCGCCAAAACTAGATGGACACACGAGCTGAAATAACCCTTGTCAGGCTCACTAACTCAGGAGCTCAACTGACAGCGAAAGCTTTTCACCGGTCAGTCTGAAACAAGGCTGGACCCCGCTCCACCGGTGATTCACCACCACTGCAAAGACTCCGCAACATGGCCCAACGCCCAACTATCTCAGCTTGCTCAACACTGCAGCTAACTTTAGCTCAACCCAAACAACACCAGACCTACCGAGACAACGTCTCTGCAGCAACTATCTTCAACACAGTAGGCATAAAATGGCTTTTGTGGTATGTCGCCCATTTTGTTTGTTTTCACAGAGAAACTTGACAGTTATGTGACAATATATGCCTGATAACAGGCCTTCTGCACCTACTTGGCTCCACCAACATTGGCTCACTGATATAAATGGGTGATAACAGCCTCCTGAACCTACTAGTAGGTTTAGTAGGCCCCTACTAGCCCATATATTTGGGACAGATGTGTGACGTTAACACCTTTACAATAGGCTGATAACAGTCAAATCGGTTGCATGGAAACAAATTCTGTCAAGTCTTTACTAACTTGTTGTGGCAGAAAGAGGCAGATGAAAGAGGAATCAGCTGGTCGAGACACTCTTTATTCACAATGGCCCTACTACCAACATAGTCAGAGATATCTTCCAACATTACAGAACGTGACATGCCTTTTTATACTGAGGACAGGCTGTGTGTGTGTATGTGTTCGTGTTGCGTGACAAGTCTCATCCTGTTTGCCAGACTCCTTGGCGCCCTCAAATTCTAAAGAAGAATGAGATATTTCTCAATTTCACTTATCTTGGACTTTGACCAAATGTGGACAGGCGTCTCTGCACTATGTGTGTGTGTGTGGGGTACTCCGCCCCTTTCCCAATATCTCCAGATGTCTCCTGTTTTGGTTTGGTGGACTGACATGTTTGGCATCAGTACAGGTCACAGTGACCTGGCACTCATTCCCCTACACACTAAATCTGTTTTCAAACACTGCTGGTAAGAAAAGAGATTGATTGACTGATTGTGTGACTTGTATCTGTGACAACATTATACGTGACCCATTTCACAATCAAGGAGTGTGTGAGTTTTGCAGACATGTAGAAAAATAAGATGATTTTCAGAAGCTCACTTTTATACTTTTTATAATTTTTTGAGCTACTATGAGTTTTTATGTTCTCACTTTGTTTCATCTGCAATCCAAACAGCCCCTTCTCATTTACCATGACAGCATTGTCTTGTCAGTTTTTCATGCCGACCAATCAAATCAAAACATAGATATTGTTTGTAATTGCAGAATGACACATAGGGGTTTATTTTATGCATTTTATACTTTACAAACATAACACAATTATACAAGGAACACAGTATATAAAACATAATAAAAAAAAGGAAAAAAAGGGAGGAAATCTGAGATAACCACATTTCCACAGTAGAAACATGAGAACTGGACCACAGCAAGATGCATTTTTTGGCCAAGATGAGAGGGATGTTTAACATTCTTTATGTCTTAATCAAAGCCTTTAAAAAGCTGAGGACATTACAAATTGCTTCCCAATGATGTCCTGGATTTACACTTTGAAGTATTCAGCAACATCCTCTGGAGGCAAACCAGAGTAAAATGTAAATCAGTAAAAAAACTCCATTATCAGCAGGACGATGTCGTTTGCAGCTCTTGTCATCTCTCTGCTCAGGAGGATGAGGAGGATGTTTGCAGATTTTTACTGACTCATTGCAAAAGGTTAGACTTGATACTGACAATGCTATTGTACATATTTCTAAATCAGCCCTTAAAAAGAAATGACCACACATACATAGGTGAGTATATCATTTGGCTCATTAAACAACTGAGAACAAGGTTATCTTGAGGAGCTGTAAAGTTGTATTGATGGGGCAACATTGGGAATCGAACCCCAGTATGACCAACTGAGTCATTGTCTTGTAAGAAGAGTGTTACCTGCACAGCTTTTATTGCTTTATTGAAAATATCTTCGTCTAAACAGAAAACATTTTCTCAAAAAAAGAGACCAGTTTTTAACCAAAGCAGAGAATTTTTAAGCAACTGTCAGTATCGCTCTTTCAGAACAACCTTCCATCTATTTGACACAAATGTGGTGGCATGTGTAGGGCCTCACAGGGCAGACCGCATGTTTCTCACTCTTAGGAACAAAGAAAGTCCTCAAAAGACTCAGTATCCCAGAATCTTTCAGGTACTTCACACTTGGATGTTAACCCCACCCATGGGCGAGTGTGGCCTGCGACCAATGATGTCATCTTAACAACAAAACCAGTGGACAATTTTAAATCCAGTCTCTCTTGTGCGATGTCCCATTGCTGTTAAGAGACACTCTCTCTGTGCTGCACTTCTGTGAAGCTGACAGAGATACCCTTCTGATCACACAGAACAAAGGACAAGGGGACCACGTTTTTCTTATCCTAACCACTTGGCCACGGTATAGTGTAAGATTAACTCAGCTTTGTTCAATACTCCAGTAATTATAAGTTTATAAATGGTTAACTACTGCAAATCACTCAGTGTTTTTGAGGAGTAAGAGGCGATCAAATCCATTTTATCCTGACGTTGATGAGATCTCTGCTTTCCACTCCCCTGCTACACATGGGATTGGACAGAGACATGACCCAGTTGATGAGCCAGAACGACATGATCACACGCTCTGCCACGCTGCTGGACCCGCTCATTGCGATCCAGAATAAAGGACGGAAAATTGCCTTCATTGTGTTGTTATTTCATTGATGCTACAGACTTAGCTATAATGATGTTATGACTGAATTTGGGTATTAATCATTTAACTAGATTTCACCCTCTAACTTTGATAATCTTGATTATTAATTAAGATATCAAAATTTAGGATAAATTATTTACGAGACTAAATCAGTGAGTTGGTTATCAGTTCCCTGTCTTCCAGGGTGGTGCCCCCAAGGTGGATTTAATATGAATTAAACCCCATTATTAATAATCAATTATGAATTAATTGATAAATAATGGATTAATTAATTCTGATAACTAAATTAATCTGAATAACCCTGTTACACCAACATAGTGGATATCAAGGCAACACCTAAGAAAAAAAAAAAAAAAAAATCAAAAACCTAAAACTTAAAATCAACCTGGACAAGAAAGAACTTGTAGAATATCTGGAGAATTCACGCCTTTCTCACAAGGGAGCTGTTAAAGTGCTTATTGGGGGCTGCACCTGCAGGGACACATGGGAGGCCCTCCAGCCTTGCTATACTCATTGTACTGCCACTACCAAGTAGATGTCTGTGTCTCTGGAAGCTCAGAGGGAGGACACATTTCATTCATTCATAACATGGATTTGCATTTAATGGGGAGACAGTCAGACATGTCACTTGTACAACCCTTCATCTTCTTTGTCTTTTATAAATTTCGTTCATATGCCACTAATTCCCACATAAAATGCTTTGGTGTTAATGATGCCCCGAATTGTGTTTATTTGCAACACTTTCTTCCAAAACAAGAAATAGTATGCGTACTATGTTTATATCTAAGTGAAAAGGCACAGGAAAGTACTTGGGTGGGTGCACAAAGCAAATGACTTCGACACCAAGGAAGGGAGATTACATCCTGTCTCATGCTTCAAGTCAGTGTTCAGTTTTTCAATATTATGCTGAGATCCTTATCCTTAAAACAATAAGTGTTAGTTGTCTAAACATAACCATAAAAAGCAAAAACACAGATATGGTAGGGAAGATATGAAAAATGTAGATTCCTTACAAACCACCTCCCATGATCAGCAGATAGAGTTAAGCATTTAAATTAATAACAAATGATTGTCGTTGGACTAAAGCCCACCGTTTCAGGTGGTCTTGGTTAGGTTGTGACCTAGAGTAAGAAAAGAAAACCAGAAAAATGGTCTTTTTTAAAAAGGTCTTTTAGGTTTTGCCTCTTCTCCACCCTTGAGTCTATGCTGCCCAATCCCACTATCTGGGATCTGGACATAGTTCCTATGCCTTCTGCTGTGGGGTGTTGACATCCATGGCCTGAAGAGACACTGATTAATGAAGCTCACTCCATGTTAAAATTGCCTCAGCCTCACTGGCTGAGATTCCCGAATTAGATAGCTTACCTCATTCTCTTGAACACTGCAACTGGATGAATATCCCCTCGTACAGTAGATCTGGTGTGCTCATCAATGCCTCTTTGACCAAATGGATTTCAGTGTGAAGGCACAGCAGAGAATGAGAAGCACTTTTAGGTGCTGTGCAATGAAAAGAAAGAACTCCCATGCAATTGTCTGCACTTGTGACCTAAATCATGCCTTTTCTTCACAGCACCTTTATCATGTAAGACAGAGATGTCAAAGGCAAGAGAGAGATGTCAAGTTGGAGTTAGGAGTTGGTTAGGAAAAGCATAGTAAAAAAGATTTTTAGCAAAAGTAAGTTGGAAAATGAACTTTTCAGCTAGCAGAGATCTGAGAGAGCAGCCAAAATGTGCTCACAAGAGTAACATCTTGTCATCACACACACTCCTTTCCAAACACTTGCAGAAAACTAATTTTCATTCGCCTACTCTTGCCTTGTCAGGGCTACAGTCTGTACTTTGAGCCTTGTGAAATGAGATAGACTCTCTATCCCATGGTGTGCCTAAATGAAACCAGGCTCTATTAGCCAGCAGCTGTAATCCCTATTATAGACAGCGTAGCTTCAGCCAAGTAATCTGATTGGCCCAGAACGTGCACGGGTTGTGCTGATAATTCCTGTAAAGCCTGACAGGTCCTACTGGTTGATTGGCTAAATCTTGTATTACCCAGTGATCAGTTTAACAATCCTGCTGCTTTATATTCACTTTTTATTTATTAATTTTGAGCTTATATACTGGATGTAGACACTGTTTTATGTAAAAACTATCAAGTGACAGAACTGAACATGTGTCACTGGATTGCTCTCTTTGCCTGGGAAATGATCCTAACATTAAACTAAAGAAAACACAAAACATTTGTGGCCACCAGGCCTTCAGTGTGTGTGTGTGTGTGGACACCTGCACTCATTCTCAATTTAAAGCAGTGACTAACCTCAGGTGTCTACAATTACATGATTAACCCTTAGGAGTCTTGGGCTAATTTGGCCGTTTTTGCATGCTTTTGAATTTGCCTTTATATATCACTTTAAAAAATGTTTAACATGCCAATGTTTGGTATCTTTTTTTTCAGCACAACATCACCTATATGATAAGACAGTTATTCTTTTCTTATTCTTTTCACTTTGACATACTATATCATCATATTGGACCCAAAAACACAAACAAAATACATGAATTGATTTGGAAAATTGTAGTATTTTCACTATAAGAAACTCAAACATGTTCAACAATGCATTTTAAACACTGTCATAGAACTACATCATCTAGAATGTACAGGCTACAGTGCATTTGACACCTACGACATCCTTGCCAGAATGACGATGTACAGTATGCACTAAACATTGCACTCTATATCAATGTACACAAGCATCTTTATTTATAGAGCAGTTTTCAAAATCCACATGCTTCACAAAGGCAGCAAAATAAAAAAGACAAAATCATAAAATCATTAGGTTTTGAAAAACAGAAAACCACTATGGTTAATAGAAATAAAAGACAAGAAAATACGAACTCAAGTAAAATCAGGAAAGGCTCGCTGATAAAAGTATGTTTTAAGAAGAGACTTAAAAATAATCAGTGACTCAGCCAACCTGATATATTCAGGCAGATTGTTCCAGAGCCTCTGAACCCTGACTGCAAATGCTCCAACACCTCTAGTTTACAGCCCAGCCTCTGGAACAGATGGAAGATCTCTGTCTGAGGATCTTAATGGAAATTCTGGTTTATTTCAACCTGGCGTATTTCCCATAAATGTGGCAGTTGTGGCCCTGTGTGTCAAGCTAACTTTGCTCTCTCCAGCTCTGTTATTAAGATTCCGGCAATTCAGATTGAGATTCCTTGCCTTGCGTATATTGACTGTTATCAGGACAACCTTCATCAGCTTCCTACTGCTTTTGAAATAAACATGATTTTTACATGAACCGTTTCGAACATTTGTTTCTGAGTCTGAACAAAAGTAAACACAGGAACTAGCCACCTGTGACAGCATTAAGGCTAACTGCATAGGGAACTACATCTGGGTCAGCTTGCCAGCTAACCTAACTTTGCCGTGAGTATTCATCTGCACACACAAGTTTGTTTACATGTATGAGGCTGACTTTCACTGCCTTACTGAGACTGTAAGCAAACTAAAAAAATTAAGTGCAATGATGGATTATCCCATAGACTATTATGAGGACGATCGTGAGTCATTTCATTTGACTGGCCAAGCGTATTTATTTGAACTGGAGTACACAGAGAAGAGATAGAGCTACTGAAAGAAGAAAAATCAAGAAGGGAAGCAGAAAGGCAACAGGACCGGCAGGAAAGACGCCATACATTAACCGTTACCTCAGGGAAAGCATGTATTGGGAAAATAAAATTGGTCCCAACACTGAGCCCTGAGGCACACCATACTCAACAGAAGAAAATGAAGACACAAAGTAGTTCATAGAGACACAGAACCTCCTACTCGACAAGTAAGATGAAAACCATTTTAAACCTGCACCATTTATCAGGATGCTGTGATTGATTGCGTCAAAAAGCTGCACTTAAGGTCCAGGAGTACAAGGATTGAGCACATTATCGGCATCCATTAAAAGGTTGTTGGTAACCTTGAGAAGGGCAGTCTTAGTGCTGTGATATTTCAGAAACCAGACTGAAAGTTTTCAAAAATGTTGTTTTCCATTACAGAAAGAAATTGCTTGGACATTTTATTTAAATTTTTGATGTAAAAAAGGTAACTTAAAAATAGGTCTATAGTTTTGAGGGAGGATGGGATCCAGCCTAGGTTTTTTTTTTAAGTGGGTGCACACAGGCAGTATTAAAATAATCGGGGACACAACTATTAAACATATAACTGTTAGAAAGCAAACAGAGCTCAACAGATTCCATTACTTTGAGTGATCACTTAAGCCTTAAACATGGGGAACACCAGGCTCATGTGTGTCTCATGTCACTGATTAGGCTGCCTTCAAGTCCAGCACCTGTAGACAGGAAAAAGTGAGCAGCAAATCCGGTAATGGTGCAGTTGGAGTGGCTTCCCATTCATGTGTATGTGAAACAAGAAAGACACATTCACTTCAAACTGATTGAACTTTGATACATGAGGCTCTCCAATATCCAGCTAGTTTGAGAGAGGGAGTGGGATTGACATCTAATTCAGGAAATATTCTGTTTTAGAACTTTGCATTTTTTTGTTAAGACCACACGAGTACATTTCGGGAGGCGAATATTGGTCTGACTGAAGTTTAAGAGAGCAAACAGTCACATTCATGAATGACAAATTAGATATAAGGTAATCAAAAGAAAGTGATGATATATACTATACTGAGAGCGTCTCACATGCAGGCACGCAGCTCGTCTAACCCCATTTTTAGTGTTAGACAACATGAGGTTAATACAGGCATTTTATCACTCAAAGGCCTGTACTTCTTTCCCTTTTACAGTGGCGCAATTGGTGATAATGTTGTATTCAGTTATTCTCTGCTCAGTCATCAGTCATCTTGCCAGAGATGGGACTTTACTGTTATTGTAAAATGAGGAGGGCACCGTTTGAGGAAGGTGACACCCATTTACAGAATGATGGATAGCACAGGATTGAAACTAATGTGAGGACTTTCTAGCAGACTGAAAGCAGCTCAGGTCATTGGTGTCCTTATAACCAAATAATATTTTTTCCTGCAGAAATTTAAAAATATTTATTGCGTAATCTGTTGTTCATCCCCCTTTCTGTGTTTCTCTGTGTCTCTTAAGTTCAAATATGCTTTATTTGCATATATGGGACATAGCCATTGTTGAAAAAGCATGCATATGACAAACATTAAAACATAACAATGACAAATGACAATATACAATACATTTTGATTAATCAAAATAAATGAGTCAAATTTAATTTTGTGTTGTCTCTGTATTTTCACCAGGGCTCAAGACGAATGGTGTCATGGGAACCATAGAAAATGTGTTTGGGACGAACAAAAATGAAAGGGATTGTATATTTTATTATTCATTTATTTATTTATGTTAAACTATCGCTTAGCAAATGACAAACTGAACCGAGCGCTGACTACACATCTTCTCATGCTGTTACTATAGTTACTATAGTCAATGGTGTAACTTCATCACTCGCCTTGGCCCACTTCCTGTATCCATTGTTTCAAATTTAAAAGCCCTCTAAATTTTAAAGCCCTCGTTTCATACACGGTCTGGCTATACCAGGTTTTGACCTTGTCTTCTTTCTCTCTCTTCCCAGGTGTACTGAGTTAATTACCAGAATGAGCCCCACTTGTCCACTGATATCCCCAGAGAAGCATGGTGAAATACAAACCTCACAGTGCTTTTGGTCATATTTGTAAACTAATTCATTCTTTATAGAGTTTCCATTTTGTTAGGAATACCTGCACAATCTAACGCAATCCAATATAACAGCCTTACAGTGAATGTTACCTTTATGAAACATATAATCTTCTGGTTTTGATGACACTGTGTCAGAGAGACATTGATTCAACTCTGTGGGGATTTTTGAAGCATTAAAGGCATTGTGTTTTGGGTTGCTTTGTATGAAAAATTGTTCCTAATATAATGCAGTCCAGTCCATCACTGGAAGAAGTATTGAAAAATTTCAGAGGAATCGGACAATAAAGTGTAATCTAAACTAATAAAAGCGGCTGTTGTACTCACATTGTGTGCCTTCTGTGTCTTATTCATAAATGAAACTGTAAAGGTGTTGTGTTTGCCCAAATAAAATCCAAGCTTCAGATAAGAACTGGCACTTATTTACCCTGCCAAACAAACAAACTGTGTTGACTGGAGTGAGTGTGTCATCCTCAACAGACAATAAAGGTAGAAATATAGTCGGAACAAAACCTAAATTAACATATTAATGGATTTGTGAAGTATATGCGTCTGTAGCTGCATTGTCAGTTTATTGCCTCCACAAAGAGATTACAGTATGTTTTCTTTCACTTTTGTTTGTCACGAGGATATCTCGAACACAGATTGACAAAATATGGTGGAAAGCTCAGTCGTGGGCCATGAACCAAAGGTTATTAATTTTAAACATATACGGGTTTTGCCTTTCATCTCCTTTTGCTCCTCTGTAGAAACTCTCAAACCCAGTGTTTTTTTATTTTCAATCATGTTTGGCTGGTTAGTTGCAACAATAAGAGGAACACAGCTCGAGCAGATCAAGTAAATGAGTGATGATGGACTTATTTTAGTTTAAAATCTGTCCTTTTGTTGTTGTGGGTTTGACAGGAAATGACGTCAAAGTCTATAATAGTATTATTCAAGATGTTTTTTCTTTACGTCGTATTATATCATATCATCCTGTCCCAGTATGTTATGTGGCTCTGGTACTGGTCTGCTCCGTTCTCTTGAACCACTGTATATATTTGAATGAAAAATCTTTCACTGTGTATTGTGATACAGATAATGCTTTAAAGTATGTGCTCTCTTAGTGCTTCTAAGTTCCTTTGTTTGCCATACTTACTCAGCTCCTATTTTATTTTATTTGGGTCCATAACTCTTTCAACAACGAGAACCAATTATACCTCAGTGAAAATAACAATCCTGATGCAATAGCATTGCTATAGTATTGCAGCACCTTAAAGAAACTCTATTTACGATTCTAACAACACAGACTAATGTTGTTCTTTGTTCTATGTACAGAATCAAAGCGTTTCAAAGAATGGACCAGGCAGAGATGTCTGTAAAGCCCCAAAATAATAGGTACAAAGCTTTCGAAAAAACCTTTCATCTCCATTAGTTATGCTTTCAGATTCAGATCAGTTGTAGGATCACATCAAGATTGTAGGTTAAAAAACACTTTCTGAGGTTTTCTAGTCACTCCTGAATTCATGTTATTGAGCAGAATAATGACAAGTTTGACATTCTGATATGTAAAAGCCACTTAGGCACATATTGATATTTGTTAAATTATTTCTGTTGTAATCATGTTATATATGTTAGTTCATGTAACAGTTAATGCACAGTATATGTACAGTTCTAGTATATTTTGAAGAGGATCATAGGGACTTGCCATTTTTCTGTTCTTGGGTGCTAGAATATAGAAACATATATTTCTGTTGTTTGTAACAGTGGATTGTTCCCCAAGGTAGTTTTATTGCACCTGTGCAAGATGTAGATATAGAGGAATCTGCAAACAAGTTCAGATGGAAATAAGTTTATGGCCTTGTAGCTATAACAAGAACGTGTATAATGTGTTTAATGTGTACACTGAGATATTGGGTAATGTGTGTGTTACAGTTTGGAATACAACATACTGTCAGTAATGGATCAGGCTTTATGTGACTTCAAATACATTTTCATTCAATGTTTTCCCTGCCTCCTATGGACTTTTGACTACATTGGGTTTCACAAGAAAAGTGGATTTAATTCAGCGGAACATGAGTCAAAACAAGATATTTTGCAGATTATGTGGTCTTGGAACCTGGTAAAACAGTCACTATATGATACAAACCGAAAATTCCAGCTTGAAAGAGGGGGAAATATATATGATCTTTAAAATACTCAACTGAGGAGCCAGTACCTGAAAATTGTACTTAAGTTTCTTTGTTACGTCCATCTCCACTCCACTTGTTTTATGTCATCATAGTTTCAATGAGGAAAACGACATATCTATTATAAACACCTCATTGTTTATAAAATGAAGTCAAAAAAGTATTTTACCAGTGTTTAGCCAAACAGTGCAGCCAACAAGGACACTGCACTTGACTGGTTTTATTCTTACCTTTTAGAAAGAACCTTCTCAGTCACCATCGGTAACTACACTTCCTCCACAGCCCACATTACCAGCGGTGTACCACAAGGTTCAGTTTTAGGTCCAATTTTATTTTCCATCTACATGCTGCCACTTGGCCAAATCGTTCAACAATGTTTCATTCCATTGCTATGCAGATGACACACAGATATACCTTCCCCTAAGATCCTGTGACCCAAGAGGCCTAGTTGCTGTTGCAGATCGTCTCAGTGATGTCAACTGTTCGATGGCACAAAACTTCCTTCAACTCAACAACTCAAAAACAGAAATCATACTGTTCAATCCCCCGAATCCGAAAAACCTCATCAGTCTTGGTCCCCTATCCACCTACATGAAGCCCACTGCTAGAATTCAAGTACTATTTGATTCTGATTTAAGTTTCAAACCACACATTAAAAAAAGTTTTTCAGTCCTGCTTCCTGCAAATAAGAACCATTTCCAGAATTAAGCCAATGCTTGCCCACTTTGACCTGGAAAAAAATCACCCATGTGCTCATATTCTCCAGACTAGACTACTGTAACTCCCTCTCTCGCCTTCAACTACTTCAGAACGCAGCAACTAGGCTTCTTACTGGTTTTAACAGATGACATCACGTCACCCCTATCCATCTTCTCTCTATTGGCTCCCTGTTTGTTGTTTGATTTTACTGATCACTTTTAAAGCACATCTGAGTTTGGCTCCAAGCTACATAAAATACATTGACCCTGTATGAGTCAGTCCACAGCCTTAGATCCTCGGGTGGGGCCCTTCTGGCTGTTCCAAAGTCGAGGCTTAAATCTAAAGGTGACAGTGCTTTTGCCATCAGGGCCCCTCGGCTTTGGAACAACCTGCCTGAGGAGATGAGATGAGCAGAATCAGTAACTTCTTTTAAATCACTTCTTAAAACCCATTTATACAGACTTGCTTTTATGTGATGTTGTCTTTTTACCGTCTTTCCATCGTCTTTTAATTTTTTTATCTCTATTGTTTTTCATATTCTTCTGTTGTCCTCTTAATGTCGAACTTGTTATTGCTTTCTGTGTCATATGTCTTTGCTTTTGTATTGTACTGCCTTTGCTTTGTCTGTCAAAGCACTCTGTAAACTCTGTTTTTAAAGGTGCTATATAAATAAAGTTATTATTATTATTATGTTTTCCTGTTATCCTGCTTGTATCAGCTTCAGTCAGACTGGAGATAGAGTGATGCCTGGCTGCTGTTGGTGAGCAGGACAGATAAGCTGCCAGAGCTCAGCTTATACAGACTGTTTATTCAGTGGTGCAGTGGGGAAGCTGTGCCACTATAACACCTACAAGTTTAAACAACAACAAACAAACAGCAGATGCTGGGTAAGAGTTAACAATATGCTGAACTTGTTTGGCATATTTGCTTGAAAAATGGCTTAAATGATGATACATTTTCTGTCAGTTCTTGCAGCTTTAATCAATACAAAAGGAGGAAAATGCATTGCTAATATGAGACACTCAATGTTATTTAAACAAACTGCAGCAGGTTTGACATCTTACTGTTAAATTTTCATATGGATTTTCAAAAGATATATTCTTATCTAAATTTAATCTGTTTTAAGTGTTTAAAAAAATTTTTTTTTTTGACAAAAGACAAAATAATGAGTCTCCCTTACAGACTACTGCATGTGATGGAATGACATTTGTATCTACCATCTTGAGTGGGTGTTTCAAATATTTGCATTTGCTCTCATATGTTTATGTGTCTCTGGCCATGTAAATCTATGTGTGAGTTTGGAGGTGTTTAGTATTGTATATGTGTACATACTCTTTTTTTTCTGTCTCCTTTTGAATGTGTGCATCTTAGCCTTTGTCTTTGTCCCTGATAATTGAAAACCCACAGAGAATGCAGATCAAATGAATACCTGCATGAAATCTATGTGCAGGATGAACTGAAAGCTTGTTGTTGGGAAAGCAGCATGCTCCAATCTGATTGTAACCCACATGGAGTGACAGAGCTTTTCATCGAGCTGAACAAAAGAACTCCCACGTATTACTCCTACTTAATGACAACTTTCACACCCTGTTGCTGTCCCTGTTTGTGCATAGCAACATGTTCAAAGAGACACGGTCAGTCAGCTGGACCTCATTCTACAAACATAACTAGTATCTATCTACTGTATGTAGGGTAATACTGGAAGTGGAAAACTAAACAATTATGATGCATCAGAAAAAATACTCCCAGAATAAAACATTTTTATGTTTCAGTCTGAAATTTTTGGTTTGTCTTGTTTAGAAGAACTAAAAGGACTTGAAATGATACAACACATGACATTAAATAATGAGACTCTATTTGACTACTGAATGTTTGCAAATGTCAAGGAACACTAATTAAATTTACCCGAGAAACCTTAAATAAGTTATAGAAAGTTTGCAGAGTTAAATTCTCATTAGTAGTGATAGAATATTTCTTTCTTATCTGCGAAAAATTCTGATCTTGCAATGCAATATTTACTTGTAGCAACAAAGCATTATTAAACTTTGTATGTAAACTGGCAGCACTTGGTTAAGTTTACAGAAAGATTGTGGTCATTGTTTAATACAAAAAAAACAGTGCATACTGTAAGACATAACATATTTAATAAAAAATAAAATGTTGTACAGTATATAAATGTAATTTCTAGGAGACAGGATTGCATATTATTAGAATTTAGCTCACAGTATATTAGCATGTACAGGTTTTTCTGTCAATCAAACTCCTCTGGGGACCCAAAACCTGGATTGAGACAATTTAGGGAGGTTTCAAATCTACAGTTCATTTGCTTTGGTCAGAACCGGTGGATGAGTTGGTAAAGTTTTCATTTTGTTCTGGTTTGAGAACATTTTCTCCTATAATTGGTCAAAGGACGTAGGTTTGATTTTAACTTTGGTGGGGACATTTTTTGTCGGACAGACAAAATAATTACGTATGTGTACTTGTTCTCTATCACGCTTTTCTCTTTCATAGGCATATGTGCGCAGACACATACACACATAAAGAGCCTGACACTGCAAAATGACTACTTAACTATAAAGCTGAAAAATCACAATAAATGTTACAATACAACAAAGATATAGAAACCTGTAGGTGATGTGTTGCTCTATAACTCGCTGCTGTAAGGTTTTCAAACCTCACCTGAGATTCTGTCCTTCTTTCAGTTTGTGGATTTGGGCGACACAACTCAAGAGTTTCATGACAGAACCACAGTGATGCTCAAACCTATCTTTAAGTCATCTCAAAAACTTCTATTTGTAGTATTTTTCATTCAGCTCCTGAACTTATGGCTAGATCTTTCATTATGACATCAGAATTCACCTGAGAGATTGCAGCTCACCTGGGACCAGGGATTCGAACATGATGAAACTGCTGGTTACCTGAAGAGTTTAAGTCTGTAGATAGTTTTTTATCAGAACACCTAATTAGGACCTTCAATTCACTGACATATAATTAATACATGTTGTTATATATAAACTTCACATCTAAACAACTTTACAGCCTTTACCTGCAAAGCTAAGCTACAAACTATAGCGTAACAAACAGAAGAATATTCACTGTTTCAAAACATGAATGATTTCCAATTATTGAGAGTTATATAGAAGATCAGGACAAATCATTCATCTTCCCTCTGCTTTGTACAAAGCAATTATTTGTCCAGCGCTCTGCTTCCCTCTTCCTCCGTCACTCTCCTGTATTGATTTTCTGCTTCATGAGTACAGCCAGGAAAAAAAGAGAGGAAAAAAAAAAGCAAAAGCAGATGATGGTGAGGAGAAGGAACATAGAAACATGATGGCATACTTGTCCTCCTACAAGACCTGAGTATGAGTGTTATGAGGGAATGAAGAAAAAAAAAAGTGCCTGATTCTTTGATCTTTTGCTCCCATTTTGTTCATCCTTGTGTCTATGTTTAATGTGCATTAAAGTCAAGGTCCTCTTTCTGTTTGTGTACTTTTAAGTGCTGATGAATCTCCAAGAGGGCTGAAGATGAATACAGAAAGATTGCCCTCCTCCTTCTCTTCAACATCATCTCTTAGGCTTGTTTTTTTTTCCCCAAACAAGAGTTGATGTCCAGAATGATGACCTGGCTTCTTGTTTTTATTTGTGGGAACTGCTGCTGAACACATACATCATGCTGTTGTGGTACATTTCCAGCTGTCTTCTATATGTAAAAATGGTGACATTATTTAGCTTAATGATGAGCATGCCAGTTATATATATATATATATATATATGTGTGTGTGTGTGTGTGTGTGTATGTGTGTATGTATGTATGTATATTGGACAGGGAGGTTGTGGTTGAGTGTCTTTGGGAAAAGAAGAAAATGAATAGTTTGGTTAAATGAATTGGAAGTAACCACTGAAACGAATTGAGATATATTGACTGGTTTGGAAATAACTGCTAGAGGAAATCAGATTAAATTGATTGCATAAAAGGCTGTGGAGAAATATGAAGTGTATGAGGAATCCTCAAGTATTGATTTAAGTGTTTAAGACAAATTGTAGTCCAAGTGTCATTATAATTCCCCCAAAACGTATTTTTCAAGGTAGTTATTTATCATCCTCTTCAGCACCATGGACAGCAACATTAAGAAGCCCTCAGCAGTCGAGTGGCTCCACTCAATCATCAGTGTTGATTTGGAAATACATGAGAGACAAATTAAGTAAATTCCTAGAGAGAGTCTTAGAACACACTCTTAATGTCCTCTTCATTATCAGGGGAATTGGGCCCTGTTGTCGAAGGGTCATATGCCATATTTGTTAGAATTCAGAAGACGTGTTCAGATCACAGAGCTCTATAAGCCTCTGGCCCCTCTGGCAGTCAGTCAGCACTTCTACCTTGCTGATCCTTTATAAAGGATCACAGCTGCAGGTCTTCAGTCCAGGTGCTTATACAGAAAACTACAGTATACACATGATGATAGGGGTTTTCTTCTTAGAAATGTTTCTATTGGCTTTCACCCAAATATATTGACCTGGTATGTGCCTGCTCAGCCATTAAGATCCACAGATGGAGCCGTGCTGGTTACTCCCAGGTCACGGTTAGTGACTAAGGGTGATTGGGCATTTGCTGTTAGAGCTCCCACACTGTGGCACACTCTCTCTCTGCTGAAATCAGACACATTAATTTGCTAGCTTATTTAAATGTCTTAAAACTTTTCTCTTTGTAAAAGCTTTTGGAAATGTCTGATATGTTTTTATTCATCCGATCTTATTCAGTTTTTTGTCTCTACTTTCTTTTTGTCTTTTTTTTTTTGCAAAGCACTTTGTAACATTGTTAAGAAAAGTGCTACATAAATAAAATCTATTATTATATTATAAATTTAAACAAAAAACAAATTGTTATCTCTGGTGGAATTCAATTGTTATTTAGATTTCTCTTTTTATCTCTTTGTTTTACTTCTTGCCTATTTGTGTATTGTTCACTCTGCAACTTCTCTTGCTGTTGTCTTGGCCAGCTTCCCATTGCATTGCAAAGTTTCCAACTTAAATGGGACTATCCTGATTAAATACAGATTAACTTAAAAAAAAAAAAAAAACACTTGGGTAGCTTATGCTTTATTTTTCCAATTTAGTTTTCATTTAGTTTGCTGAGCTGTTGACCATTTCTGGCTACTGTTTACCATGTGCAAAACAATTTAATTGGATTTCAAGGCATTCTCAAGGCAATAAAAGGTGCATAAAGTGAAAAACAGTGCTAATGTCTAACAGTAAAGGCAATAAATGCATTGTCTGATGACATGATATGAATAATTGAAAAGGCCATTTGGCACTCATCCATCTCTGTTTTGAAGATTTTTTTTAAGTACTGTTAAAATGTACTATTAGAAATGAACTTGTCTTGCCTTCATCCAAAACTGCCGTTCCCCTTGACTCAGTTTTTCTCTCTTTCCACATCTTCCTTCATTCATGGCCTCTCGAATTTAACAGGGGCCAAACACAGAGTGAGAGTAATGACAGGGCACACCAGTCACCAAGGAGCACAAGGCGCCTACACAAAGCTTCATCAATACTGATGGATGGAAGGAGGGCGCATGGAGAGAGTGCTGCTTCTTCCATCAACCCTGCATTTGCCAACCTGTTATTTGACAGCCTCTCTCAACATTATATCCTTGGTCCCACAGGGGAGAACAGAACATTCTTGTGGATCCTCGGGTGGCCTCAAAGGATAACCGGCCATGTGATCATCCTCTGCAATAATGATATTCTATTTCTTTTTTTTTCTGTATGTCTGGTTGTTTCATATTATCTAGTCCACACAGTCCCATTGCAGATGCAGATGACTCCTTCGTCCTCATTTCAAGAACTAATATGCCAAGACATGCCCCATTCTATAGGCTCCTCTAAATACACAGAGGAAATACAGCCCTCTTTGTCAAGTTTAAATGTGCACAACTGCTCCTTTGCAACTTTCAGCATACTAAATTTCATTGCATGCAGGTCCATCCTTTCAAGGTGCGTTCAAGGGGTCATTAGTCACAGGTAAGGCATGACAAACTAGACCAATTAAATTTCCACTGCGATATATAAATAATGAAGGAAGGACAGGCAGAAACTCTATCGTTTGTTCTTGTTAGCAGCCTGGAAATGTTGTTCATCACTATAACAGAGGCTGTTGATAGTCATTATTTTTAGAGAAATGGAAGTTATATGGATATTAAGTATTGCTCACTACAGTGTTGGTCAATGATCCATCATGTGTTGAGGTGATACTTGGGTATCACCTGGTTATGGACTTTACCACTTGTGTTTACTACTTTATTGTACATTTTAAGGTTACATCTTCAGACATTTACATCTTAAAGGATATGGCTGAAGATTTATTATATTTTTCTTATTGTCAACAAATCTCATGTGCAGAGCCAAACCAACAATGGACTGATCCTAAATGTATTATGTGTGTATCCGAAGCCTGATATATCTTATTCCTCTGTGCCTTAGACCGCAACTGTTGTCCAGAAAAATGTCACTTAGCCACACCATTACACTGGCTGACATGTTCCTTCGCCACAAAGATTACATTGACATTAGTTTGTTTTGCCTTTACAGCGGTCACATTTTTAGTCTCCATGTAGGCAGATGTCACTGAGCATGCACAGGAACACAGTTCTGTTTACAGTACTTTGCTAGCTTTTTGTGCTACATATTACGACCTCTTGACTTTGTCCTGAAGTTCTTCAGGAAATCAGCACTCTTCGGCACTGAAAACAGAATCGCATTCCCACAGCAGTGCTATTGTTTGTGCATCTTAAATTTAAGCCCATATTTCTGTAGATTCTTACAAAGAAAATTAGTTTTAGCTACCTGAGTCAAAGGGTTTAGCTGGCTTTACTTACATCTTCCACAATGTAACAGAAGATGAGCCCTGTTCCTGTTTTGTATCACTGAATTAGCATGACATTCTCATTTCATTATGATAATTACTGAGCATCTTTAATGTCAGATGTAGTTTTAAGCCCCTCTGACTTGTTTCTTTTTCTCACCCTTTCACCCTTGCCTAGATGTCTTTTCCTCTCCTTCACTTTTTCTCAGCTTTTCTGCCCCCTTAGTCCTTGCTCACCCTTTCTATTTATGCCATCCTCATTTTATTCCTTCTTCCACCCCTCACTCTCTCCCTCTATCCTATCACTCCCCACAGCTAATTCCAGTCTCCCAGGACCTTTTCAGATGTCACCTCGAGCAGATTTCTGCTGCCAGTGAGAAGACTCAGACACTGGATGAATACTGATCAACAGGGGATGGATGAATGGATGGATAAGAGAGAGGGAAAGTCAGGTGATCACCAATGTCAGTAAGATTCAACACCATGAATGTTTGTACAAAATTTAATTGGAATCCATCCATGGATGCTCAGATATCTGAGTCTGGACCAAAGTGGTGGATAAACAGACCAACCAACAGACAGACCGGAGCCATGTTGTTGGCGTGTTGGGGGTTAGGGTTACATTAAATGCACTATGCAAACCTCTGGCACCATTTTTTTTCCATCTGTACACAAACACAAACTCTGTCTCAATTCATTTTCCTTCAACAGACTGATGGATGCTGATACATAAAGGGTTTCATTTTGTATCTGAACATGCACTACAACTGTTAGATTTCATGACAATATATGTTTCAATAACCTATAAATTAAAACTATGTTGCTCCATTGAATTAAATGAGGTTTTCCTACATCAGAAGGGTAAATGCTTAATATCTTCTATCACATATAAAACATAATAATAATCTCGTCCCAGGCTGCATTTCAACATGAAGAGTTGTAAAATTTAAGCTAAAATAAGCCAGCAACTTCAATAATTTCTTTACTTTAGTGCTGCATAATGTTTTTCCTAATTTTGCTGTTTTATTTGCAGAATTTTTGGCTGGACCGCAACAGCGGAGCCATCCCTGTAAACGGGAATGTCTGTCCGTCACTGACTGACTCACTGAGTGATGAAGTTACACTATTGGTTGGCTGACAGAGTGTTAAAGTTTCCCCATTGGCAGTTGCTCTTTTATAATTAATCGGCACAAACAGTTCTCTATTACATCCTCAGGGAGCGTTTACAGCGGTTCCACTGACTGCAGCTCATTCCAAATTTATCACAGGCTACTTTTGACTCAAGCATAAAATTAAAGTACGAAAAACAAGCTGTTACTCTTTTTTGTGTTGGATTCACAAATGAATAATGAAATAACAAATCTTTTTTTTTTCATTTTCAGATTTTTGATTCTCTATTGAATATGAAAAGAACAAATGATACACAACAACAAATGATGCGTATTAACAAAGGAGTGGATTAAATCTTTTCTTGCTCCAATGCAGCTGGTTCAAATGACAAGCCTTTTATCAAGAAGCTTTACTGCTTCACCTGATTATGCAGCAGGTGGTCAAGAATTTTTGACAGCATTTTAATGTGTTTCTGCAAGAAATGATGGCGTGTTTGCACATTCTCTTCAGCAAATAGCACACAGGTTTTAATTTCAATGAAATATTATTGCTGCAAATCATTGCATTGTATCATGTGAAATAGAATTAGAATGAGTAAAGAGAGGCACCTCATTCAGCTGTTCCACCTTTCACAAGAACTAAACTGTCCTTCAACCTCTCTTGTGCAGAACTCATTCTCTCTCTCTCGCGCACCTTAACCTACTTGACCCTTCTCGCATAATAACTCAATCTCTTGCGCGCAGTAACTCATTCTCTCTCATACACCTTAACAGCCTTCAGCGTCTCTGTCGTACATTCATTCTAAGACTCATGACTGTACATGATGTGACATGATGTATTTCTAAAATCCTATTATGTGCCTCCTCTACACAGGTGCCCTGACCAAACACTGGGAGTTCCCTCAGTGGTTTCACCCGTGTGAACACTGCCACTTTTTAGATGGAGCACCCAGCTAAACTGGGAAGACTGCCACCTTTTTACTGAAGCTTAAAGACTGAATAATGGATTTTCACAATAAGTATTTAGGTTTATATGCAGTGGAGAATGATTATTCTTTTTTCGTGACTTAATTTGGCAACACACTCAAACTCTTCCCAGACAAACAGTTGCAAGACACAAACAATGATTCAGAAGTCAGACCTGAAACTAGACTGTGAAACTAAATCAGCATCAGTAAACAAATTAAACTCAGTAAGACCTGAGGGAAACATCAGTCGTGAATGTCGGGATGGTTAAAGGCTGTGAACTCCGGTCAATAATGACTGCATGTTGTGTTGTTGTTGTTTTCCTCTCTCTTCCTCCTGCCCCTCTCTGCTGTGTGCCCTCTCTAATAAAGCTGCAATCCCATAATACTAATCTCATAAACTAATGCATTTTCTGCACTCAAAACGTGGGTGGCTTTGTAATCAAATCACACAGCTATAAACCATTAGTGGTGTTTACAAAAATTGCTGAAAATGACGGTTAACATTATGAGCGTAAAACAAAAAGGCAGCGCCACTTGGTGGAAAACTCACATCTGCAAACGATGAACTAAGAACATAATATTTTAAATGATGTGCCGTTTAAAACGTCTTTCCTCGTAAAATCTTGTGGGCCACACATGTAAATATCCAATGAAAACAGCTATCTGCCAAATTATATTAACATTTGACTCAATTTAATGCCAGTTTGTCTGACTCACAAGAAAATCACTTTTGAGAAACACTACGGGCTTCCAAAATGTTTCCAACAAAGGCTGTCTGTCATCTGTGAACTCAGAGCAACCCATTTTCTTGCACTCCTTCCCTTGTTTCTTTGATATTCAAACTGTCACAGCTAGAACAAATTCAAGAACTGCACTACCAATTACTACCCTGCTAACCTCTCATCAACAACAACAGAGCTGTTGTGCTGTACTATGCACAGTAGTATTTAGTCTGCAACATGACCCTGTACAGCACCTCCACCCTTTTTACACCACTCATTTTCCATCATTAGTCTATACTAGATATTTCAGGACATTCACATTGAGGAAATGACTACTAATTTGCAGACAGTTTCACAGTTATGCAGAAAAGGTTCTGCTCTTTGAGGAAGCTTTAAAAGAATCTGAGCAGCAATATACGGAGACCTGAAAGCCCTGACAGATATGTTTTAATCTTGTGCACACAAAGTAGGGATCTAATGTTCAAAAGATAATATACTGTGGGCCCATGATAAAAATGAAAATGAAAAAAAAATATATATATATAGAAGAGGGAGAAAGTATTGGAGCACACTGATTGATTCCAGTCTTTAATAGTGTAATCAGTAAAAAAAATATATATATCTTTTGGGACTTTGGGGACTCTGTAGAAACGAAAATTTCGAAAAGTGAAAAATACTCATCCATGTTTGTAGCACTTGAAGGTGATATCGTCCTCCAGGGTGAGTCAGACACTTTCACCAAACATCTAAAAGCTTTGGCTGCTGAACCCTCTTCTTGTTTTTTATGTGCCAAAAATTTCCTCCAAATTGGTGACACACAATAGAAAAAGACCAGTAGAGGCTGAGACTC
This sequence comes from Thunnus thynnus, assembly GCF_963924715.1. NCBI lineage: Eukaryota > Metazoa > Chordata > Actinopteri > Scombriformes > Scombridae > Thunnus > Thunnus thynnus. Next base: position 30,518,630 of record NC_089522.1, on the reverse strand, counting down.
TGTCACAACATGCCTGTGTTGTTCACAGGGAGTAATCTAATGCTACATGTAGCACCTGAGGAAAACAGTAAAAAAAACAACAGTGTTCATAGGGACAGGCACATCAGCGGCGGAAGTTTTCTTTCAATTGCCACGTTAATTTAAATTAAAAAATAAATTTTCAGGATGAAACCACATTGAAAAGTACTTGGACCAAATTGCAGCTCAATTACCACTCATCCACAGAGACGTGATGACTGTCATTTGTAAGAGTATATTACTTTCTGCTGTTGTTGTTGTTGTTATTACTGTTGCCTCAAATGTGATTTCTGTGTAGTCCTCAGTTAACTTGAAAGGTTAGAATATGATTGCATTAGCTTTTATGGGAGGCTTCACAGAAGCACCTGTTATTGAATTTCAGTTTGTATACATGAATGCTACACATTGGCCAGTTCTCCTCAAGAGATTATATTCAAAAACAATAAAAAATCCACATTATTTGCAATTTCACTGAATGTAATTGTCCATTTCTCATCACTCACTATAAATTTTTACAATCCAGCCCGTCCTTGCTAACATATGCATGAACATATTCAAGAACATGTTCCCCCTGTGCAATCACACACCCTTATAAACTGGAAAGTGTGCCTGTGTGCATATCTTGACAGAGCTCTCAGTCTCTCCTACTCTCCCTGTGTGTCGGTAAAGAGCCGTGCTTTAATCTTTTCCAACTCAATAAACTTGACCCAGAGCAGGTGTGCCAGCTGGCTCCGGCATAGCGGGTGGGCACCACAGTTCCCATCTCCGCCTCCTCAAAAAACACCCACTGGTGCCACATGTTTGCCATTTCCAATGACTATTTTACATTTTTTTCCTGTGTACACAATATGCTTTTTAAGTATATGGATATTCTATAACTGCTTATTGCGTTTCACAGTCATGAAGGAGCTGAAGGCTTTTCCAGCTCTAGGCGAAAGGCAGGGGGACACCGCAAAGAGGTCTCCAGTGTCTTACAGGGATAATGCCAATATTGTGCCAGTGGGAGAAGAGTGTGGAGAGAAAAGTCCATCACTTCTTAGTAGGAAAGCTCATTTTGTTGTAAAATAAATATATAAATATCCAAATTGCAAAATGGAGAAAAAATGTGGGGTATTAAAGGGATTAAAACATATATACTGCACACAAACTTTCTATTTTATTTTGTACTCTATTCTTCATTTTTTTCAGCATTTATCATGTTTTTAATTTATTTATTCTAGGTATATTTATTTAGACTTGCTCAAATTTTCTCTCATTTTTTTAACCAGTGTAACAAGTGAAATGCTATTATTTTATGATCTACTTTTTTTAATTATTCATGTACACCTTTATTTTTCCCTTTATTACAATTATTGATTCATTTTACTGATGCTCTCTTATCTGTCTTTGCATTCAGGCGGTCACTGGTGCAATCAGGAGGAGACGGAATAAAAGGAAGACGAGTGGTTGGATGGAGCAAGAGACTGAGGGATGAAGAGTAGAGACAAGAGGTTTGAAGAGGAGTGGGGCAACAAGAGGGATAAAAGGTGGAGAAACAACCAGACAGTAAGAGTAACAGGCAAAAGAGACACAAATTTGCTATCAGATGTTTCAGAGCTTTCCTCGTCAGAGATTCTTCATTTTTCAGCACAGGAGCTCTGGAAACAGCCTCTTCATTTTCTTTACATGAAAAGTGCTTTTAAATGTCAGATGCTTTGCGTATATCCAATCAAACATACTGACCTGCGACTCTTTATGAACACACACACTGAACAAATGGCCAATGCTGGCTGTTGTTTTACAGGTGAAGGTGACTACCACCCACCCATCCTGACCTCTCATTTAATGGCATTTTGCTCAACAGTTCAAATGTCTATTGGAAACATTTCAGTGGCAGAACATCTTTAAACAGAGAAGAATGTTATGCTGCTAGATATTCCACTTTCTTCACCAGCAGCAGTTGTCTTTTGGTGCTAGGTAGGTAGTGTACAGTGAATTTATTCAAGCTTGTTTGATGTAAACAGCTGCTTGTGGAGAAGGCGGCAGGCAACTTTACAACTGTCTTTGAGTCTTTGTAACCAGTGTGACATTTTGTAACAGCGGCACTGATGGATGATGCAAGCTGATGATGCATCTCTGCCGTCATAAACGTTTTTTCTATTTACAGTGTAGCACTATGATTCACCATGCATTCATCACACAATCTGACATGCCCCAAATTGATAGTGTACAGTCTGACGCAGATTGTGACCAAAAATGTTATTAGCCTCATCTTGCACAGTGTGACATATGATAGACTGACACGATTGTTGTTGTCACACATTCTAAAAAGGCACCGCAAGACCTTTATTTCCACCAAAATACCAACATCTCAGTATGTGCTGCCTCATTTGAATGAACCCCCCACCAGTTTGTGTCTTTCCTCCCCCTCCCATGTATGCTCTGTGGTGGTCATCAAAATACCACACTGATGGACAGAGGTAATTTCATGGTCCAGAAAATACCAAACTAGGAGTGTTGCTTACACTGGTCATTATGCTGCCACAAAAATAGGCCCTAATGTTTCCTTGCAGGACAAATGTAACACTGAAAGACAAATGTAACCACAGCCAGACCCAGAAAGGCATTGAGACTCAATGATACACAGTCTGACTGATGATTGACAAACAAACAAATAGGGCAAGAAGGCACAAACGACAGAAAAATGCTCCATAATTACCTTACAAAACATGGAAGGAGGAGAAAAATACCATATGCCACACTTATCCATAACACACAAGCACATTACTACCATGTGTGGAGAGGGCTGGTGATGTGAGTTATTGGTTTCTGTGACAACAGCGACTGTCTGCAAGGTCCACTTGCTGTCTAGACGTTCAGTGGGGAAAAGAGGCTCCGGAGATTGGAGGGCAGCTTCAGCTGGGAAACAAAATGTGAAACATTTCAAGACCTTTTTAAGGGCACCTGGAATTGGATTTAAGATCAATTTACAACAACTAAGAAACTAAGAAAGAAACAAAGAGCCAGCTGAAACAAAGTGCTACTGATTGCACACAGCCGATAACCATTCTGACAATGATTGACATTAGGAAATGAACTATTAAGAAATGACTTTCAGCTGTGTTTCTTTTTTATCACAGACGTGCAGAAAACAAAATGTGTTTCACCTTGCTCTTTATTAATCTTACAGTGGAACTTTTAACAGTCATTACAACTATATAATTTCTAAGAGACTTTTAACACTCTGTATATAAAATTTTTAATGAACCAACTGCCTTCCATTAGGCAGTTAAAAGCTCAACAGCAGGGACACTGCGGGATATAAAACATTTTTGTCCTGTAGTCATATTAGTTACTAAATCAAAGCAGCAGGTCAGGCGTGGAATATAACAGCGGTGACATTGCATCCATCAGTGATCTTCACAAAATCTTATGGAGAAGGATCCATCCGCAGGAGGAAAAGCAGACCTAAGCGGGGTAAAGGAGGAGGACTGAGACGCATACTAACAAACTGCAAGCCAATATGAATTATATGCACAAATACGGGAATGCATCTATGCTGGCACGCTGAATTCATTCAGTGTCCAAAAACCCATCCTACAAACTTTCTACAGTTCCTTCATCAACATATTCTGTGTTTATCCTTCATTTGCTGGTTCCCATCCCTCACAGTCAAAAATAAAAACTGTCTCCGAACCATAGTGAACACCTGTCCCAAAATCACTGGAGTGCCCATGCGAAGCCTTGTCTCATTCTATGAATAGTAGGTCAGGACAAAGGTCTATGACATCATGTCCCTCACTCCCAGTTCCAGATGCTCCCTCTTGGGCTTATACCTACCTAGGTGCTCTACCAACCGGCACAGAGCATCGTTCATTCTGGAGGCCATCTGCCTGGTGAACAAGGAACCGAAGGACAATTCTCTGCTCTATCTGGAGTTGGCACATGAAATACTTAAATGCCTAACTGCCATGTGGACTATTTCCTTATGTATTTATTTCTATCTGTATTTTACTATTGCTATTTTTTTTTAAATGCAATTGCACTATCAGCCCAACATGGTTCCAAACAGCTCTTTTGATTGTAATTGTCTGTTTCCTGTCTAATTTATGTATGCCCAAAGTCAAATTGCCTTTGTGGATAAAGTTGTATCTCAGGACAATGATTAATTAAATGTGGTGCAATATAGAAAACAGTGGTATTGCGGAAGGAAAATATAATCAAGTAGAGTTCAGTGAGGGTGATGATAGCAGTGATGTTAGTTGTAATTATGTGTAGTGTGGGGTTTATCTGTCTCACCAGTGTTATTGTGCTGTTTTTAATGGGTGAAAAGCAAATTTCATCTTCATTTCAATTTTTTATTATATCATGTACTGTCACTTCACATCTTTTATACTTATTTGCTTTTACATTAGCATGTTGCCACCATGGGGGTAAGCTATCATTAGCTTGCAAAGGTGAGCGAACAGTTAGTCAGGTTGCTACCAGCCAAAACTGATGAGCATTGCTATATTTCTGCCTCAAATTGAAACAATCTGAAAGTAATATTTAGATGTTGATATTTTTATAGCATGCCTACCTAAAAAAAAACAAAAAAAAAAACAAGAAAGGTAAAACTTAGCTAGCTAGCAAACATGATCACGTTAGCAAGCCACAAAGCCAATGCTAACCAAACCATACGTACTGTAAATATAAATATTTGACTCAGAAAGACATTTGATTTATTTTCTTATTTAAAAGGGCACTAAGAAAATATCTAGCTTTAGCTAACAAAGCATAAACTTCCTCCGTTATTGATACAATTGTTGGTTGAGCTTAGGGTAGTGATACATTCGGCAATTTTATGGGCAATGCTGCAGGCAACAAGCAACAGTTAGAGCTAGGGTCAAAAATCTATCCAATATGCTGATGCAACTCCTAGGGTACTGTTTATCATCAGAAGTTGCCCATAATATTGCTTTGTCTTTGCTAAACTATCCTAATCCAAGGATAGCAATTTCCTTGGATTAGGGATACTCTGGGAAACTTTCACCTTGTAATTTGTGCATCTTTGCAGAGCCCTTTATACCTCAGTTGTTGTCCCAGGGCTATCATACAAAATGTGGGTCTCAGGACAACAACCACTTGGCAAAATCAGGACGTGCATTTACATGCTGTGTAATGTGCTGTAGCTGAGCAGCTAATAAGCTATCTATCAATGTTTGTTTGGTGGTACGTTCAACAAGCTAAAGTGCAGGACAAGAAGTGTTCACATTTATAAGTTAGATACCTTTAGCAGGAAAGCTAGTGTGGGTGGTTGTTCAGAGTCTGTGGCTGTTGTGTTATTTGCCCGGCTGCTATTTCTACTGTATAAACATGAAGTTGCTGCTTTTTGCTAAGAAGTGATTTGCTGTATAGAAACAAGTTTTCCATAACGAACAGTATTCAGTCAAATGAATGTAAAACTAAGAGGTGCCATCCTGACACCAACATATATAAAATATAGATTTCTCCCTTTTGGTTCCTGATTTTGACTCAGGACAAGTGATTTACAGAGGAACAACGAAGTTGGTGATTTTCACCAACTCCTGTGAAAGATAAAATTTTGTCTTGCTTTCTTCACCAACCTGTCGCCAGCCATAAGCTAAAAGAAGCTAAAAAGCTCAGTAGAGCTGTAGAGTTGGTGATAGCCCTCTATGAATTAGTCACTGTGAGTCAAACCTTTTACATTACACATCTGATCCCTTGTTATATTTATACATAATTATCAATAAGATAATTTTAAAGGGTTTCAGACATACTATGAGATATTTGTAATTTTTGAGGAACTTTTTACAAATCATGGATCAATATTGAAAAAAAAAACTGCAGTCAGTATTGCACTGAATCAAAAAATAACACTCCATTAAAAGTAGCAATTTGTTATACCACTATTCATATTGATTCTAGTACTTTCCTTCTTGCTTTTGATTTTCTCTCCGTCATCCATTTTGCCATATTAGTGCAAAATTACGTGCCTGCCTGCCACTGCCTCTCTCTTTCAAATAAGCACGGACATACAAGGTAATATTGAATGATCAAATATAAGTTAATCTGCCTGTAGTCTGTGTGTGCACGTTTCTCTTCACTGAACGAAGGAGCACAAAGAAAGGAAGAAGAGGAGGAGGGAGGAAGAAGAGGGTACAGTAGGAGAGAGGATAAAGAGGAGATACATTTAGTATATACCAACATGACTCCAAAAAAAAAAAAAACAGTCAGCTAATGAGGATTGGAGCTGCCTGAACAAAGACACAACAGGCAACAAAGACAACTGAGGTGGAGCCAAGATTAAAGACTTCAACTCAAAAGGAGGTTATGCAAACACACATGCATATGCTAACACACACACACACACACACACTAACGCATAGCATGTAGCCAAGAGTAAACATGCAGCACATGAGTACATTTACTTGTTTAGCACTTAAGAAAGAATAACAGGATGTCTTTTATGAGTGTAATCTATGGGGAAAACACGCTCTAGGCTGCTGGGGATTGTTTTTGTTACAGTTCTGAAAAATTTGCAATGCACACAAGTTTTTTAACACACCATTAATCTGTATACAAATGGAGAGATGATGCCACAGTCATGTCATATTGGAATTATTGTAAACACGAGGTTCCAACTTGTTAATACTGCTTGTGTCAACATCCAAGTCGTATTTATGACAAGGAAACTCTGATTTTTCTGATAGCTTCAATAAAGCCAACTTGAGTTTACTCTGGATCAACTTTCTCACCGCAGGCCAGTGCGGCACCGCTGCGGTCAAACCCCTCCCCCAGCCTAAACGCACTACCCCCATTCAAATGATTAGGAGGACTAGCGTTTTCGCCACAACACCTGATTTGGTCTGAATATGGCCTAAGAGTGTCAGTGTTCCAGGGATATGTATGTAACAATGTACTGGTAGTGTGAAACAGAAAAAAACAAATTCTCATGTATTTCGGTTCTCCAGTTGTAATCTTTTGCTCCATTTCCATTCTTCAGAAATAAGGCAGTAGTAAGTTTTACAGTTTTCATGATGTTTTAGATGAAGTGGGTTTTGGACTGCTTTTCTGCGTAAAGCTTTAGCCTTGGATTGGGTTTGGGCTTAGTCATTTTCAAATGTTATTTATGAAATTTGTCTCTTTCTTTATTACCTTGCCATCCCTCTAAATTTACAGTATCTGTCCAGCTAGATACATCGTGCCCAGTTGGAAGAGGAAAAGTGGTGGATTGTAGCAGATGCATTGCATCAGCCTGGTGAGCTAGCAGTCAATAAAGGGTGAAATACAGCAGATTTAGATTCAGGTCTTGGGTCGGGTTCAGTAGGGTCAAGTCTTAAGAAGTCTTATGCTGAACTTGAATCTGAACCCCGTCTTTTAAGCCAGTAATTTGTTCAACTTTTTGATGAAAACTCACCATGAAAAGCCCTTCAGCATCATCTGCTAGAACTGTAACCATGACTGCTCAGACAGTTATGTTTCAGCTTTTCTCAGTTTTGTTTCCAGGTGTAGTTTTCCTGCATTTCTCAGAAGCATCTGGTGACAATTTGTCATGTATGTGCAGTTATATAATAAATAATACTAGAAAATGTTTGTGATTTACTTTTTATATTTTTGTATTTGAGATAAGTTGGCCGGGGTTAACATGTCAGGACATGCCCTGCACACGAGAATAGAAAGTGGACTGCAAATTGGATTAATAATGAAGTCATCAACCTCATAAATATGGGAATTAAACTGTATGGTCTAGACAGCCATCTGTTGTAGAAAAGTTTAAAGGTACATTTCCCTTGATGCAGGAAACTTTATCTCACCACTAATTGAAAATGTTTATTCTATTTTTTATCTTAACTGGCCAACACCTTCTCCGTGGATGCAGATACTCCACATTAGATGTCTAATAGAGAGACTTGCATTTCAGTCATGCCTTACGACTAAATAAATTAGAACATAATTCATAGGACGGCAGTGTATAAAAATACACACCTACAGGGGGATGGACATAATTATTTCTGTCATACAGAACACAAAAGTTTCATGTCTTTACCTTGACACTCGTGTCCATAATGGTGGTCTGTCATAGGCTACTTCTGGGGACAAATTTCAAACAAAGGACCAGTTAATTGGGGATGGCTTGTCCAATTAGGGACAAAAGTCATGTTCCCAATTGGAAAAAGCTGACTTTTGGATCAGTGGTTAAGGTTAGGGTTAGGCAGGTAGAGGTTATGGTTGGGGTTAGTCAAGTCAAGTCAAGTCAAATTTATTTATATAGCACATTTCACACGGCAGGCGTAAACTCAGTGTGCTTAAAAACAAGTAAAGATCATACATAACGAATATATTACATTAATATTACATATATAAAACAAATAAGATAAAACATAAGAAGATGTTACATATATAAAAAAAATATATATAAAAACATAGGGTGAGTCTCCAATGAATGTAAGTCTATGTAATGTCCCCAAAAGTGACCATGGTATGTGTGTGTGTGTGTGTACCTGCAGGAGAATGTCCACAGCAGAGGGCTTATTTTTATTTGATGTTGAAGAGTGATGACCTTCACCACACAGGGTTCACACACATGCACACGCACACACACACGCACACACACACACACACACATGTTGCTGATAGACCAGGCAGGTTATCGGAGACACGCAGACAGCCAGAAGAGATTCGATCTGTGTTGAGAGAACAGAGAGATCAGACTGTGAACAGGGATTTTTCACCGGGAAAATTATAATTAAAAAGGAGATTAAACCTTCAACCAAATATTGACTGAGACGTAGGCACACAGGGAGACATGGAGAACTATTAAATCTACGAGATTAATGAGATGAACTACGACCAGTATTAGAGGCCAGAAGATGTATGTGTGGGTGTGTCTGTATTTGCATATCCACCCACATGCTTGTACCTTCAATGCAAAAAAAAAAAGTGGGAGTTTCTCTGAAGTGCTTGTGAGTGTGCATTCACATTTGATTGGATCACTACAGCAATATTTCCACATGTAGCTGCAGGTGGTGCACGAAAAGATAACTTGGTGAAATCCACCGGGGCCAGACTACAACCAGGATACAAAGGCCACCTCAGGACAAATTAATCACCTTCCGCATGCAGACGGTACTTAATGATCAATTTGTCCTCTGTTTGAGAGGAACTGGCTGATTTGTCCATTACTGTGCAGAAATAGCTGTAGAATGACAAAGAGAGTGACATGAAAGTCACTCACTATTTTTTCCCCATTTTCGCACCATAGTTTGTCTCCTCATCCTCCTGGTTAGATGAGGATAACAAGGTTTCTCTCCTCACCTCTCTCTTTACTCCTTTCAGTCTGCTCAAATTAACTACCAAGTTTATTGGCAGGTCTGGGCTCTTGTCAGTGTTGGTTTATTCCGGATGCACCTTAACACGTCTAAAAACATTTATCCAGTTGATATTTTTATTGATATTGTTATTCTTCATCATCATAATCAACACTAACACCCTAATGAATGGTGATTATGACGACATATCATTTGTGAAAACTGTATTCTTCTTTGCTTTTTAACTTTGAATAAGTTTTACATATTTATAATTGTCTGTTCATCATTAAAAAAAAAACAACACATTTTCCAAATTCAAATATGGAACATAAATGGACTATCCATTATTGATTATTTATGTAAAGGTTCAGTAAATACTAGGGGTGAGTCCGAATACAAATACGTTATTTGGCAAAGCACAAAGCGGGTTTTTTACAAACATTTATTCCATACAAATATTTTTTTAATTATTTATTTTCTCACAGCCAGCACGCAGGTCGGTTACATCACTATCTCAGTGTCTCTTCTCTGCTATTATGTCTATCAGCAGGGCTCAACGTGGGGAGTCACATCAATCTGCCACATGATGCACATTTCCTTATTTGGACATCACTCTCAGAGTTGGGAGTGTTCCCCAGAGATAAAGCTGAGCTACTGACACAAGTGAAGTGCTCCCAAGGGACTCTCCATAACCTGTTATTCCTCTTCTCCTTTCCACAAAGTTAGGTTGTAAAAAATAGGCAATAAATGAAAAGTGCAAAGAATCACCTTTGAAGTTCTTCTCTACACATTACACGCCTGCTGTCTCTGTGTTATGGGTGTATAAATAAGTAGAGATCTGTCTGTGCATGTGCAATATATTTGGTTTTAGCTCAGTAGTCAGCGCAGTCGTCTACGATTTTTCATTCTGTAGCCCAAGTGAGACTTTTCTTTTCTAGTTAGAGTGAGATTTTGTTTTGTTGTTTTGGCCTTGGAGACCCTGACACCTAAGTTGCTTTCTGTTTTCTTTTTTTTTTTTTTTTTTACTATATCAATCGGTTTATCTGTTAATAATCCTTTTTGTTAATAAATGGTTCTCCCTGTTACCCTTTGCAATTGTTTTAGTGGCCTTTTTCCTACTGTTTTGGGGTTTTGGGTCACCTAAATTATGTTACTCCTTGTGTTCCCCCCTAGGCAAAAATTGAGCTTTTAATCATTGTCAAAAACCAGAAAAAGTCAATATATATATGTGTGTGTGTGTGAGTGAGTGAGTGAGTGAGTGAGAGAGAGAGAGAGAATGTATTAAGTACTCCACTCTTTTCGATAATGCTTAACCGAACAAGTTGGTAATCAGCTTTGTGACACTATGATCAGCAGTGAATCCTCTTAAGGAAGAGAACCGGACTAAGTTGAAATTGCTTTGCATTGAAGAAATTGTGGTAGAGAATTCATGTTACTGGGCAGGTATATACACTTTAGAGCTGATAAAGTAATGTAGAACAGGTGTGCAGGCAGATGGAGGATCATGTAACTGGTAAACATGTGACTACATACATAGTCTTGCATACATTAATCCAAATGTTATCATTAAAAAAAAAAAAGATGTAAACATTTAACCAGCTGTTCCAGTACTTTTTCCCCCCTTTGTACATGCAGCTTGGTGACATTTCACTGTCCTTCATTTGACTTCCCACTGGTGACCTGGGTCTGCTTTCTCTTTTTAAGAGGTGTGAAAGCAGAGACATGGTGAGAAAAGAAAAGGTTGGTGGAGGAGAAACAGTCTGAAAACAAAGCTTCTGCTATCAAAGTCATGGTACCCAAAGAAAACAAACACACAAAAGACAAACCAGGGAAACCTGCTTGCAGCATTTTTTTTTTTTAAAGATTTACAATCAGAAAAATCTTCCTTTGGTCCTCCTCTCTTGGCTGCATTAGCCTCGTCTGTCTTTATCTCTTCCTGCTCGGCGCTCTCTGTCTCCATCCTCGTTAACAGATGGGTGTCATTATGGAACAATGGGTCCAGTGCTTAAAGAGCATCAGGGCTGCAGAGAATTAATTGCAAAAGATTGAGGATACTGGCGGAGGACTAAAAAGGAAGGACCGGAGGTAACACTTACTGACTCACAGTTGTGCTGAAAGCTGCCATGTTGACCCCCAGTTTGACTCCTCTTATCAGATGACAGGTTCATCCCCTTCAGACCAAACTGACATTCAGGGTTTAGACAAGAATTACTGTTGGTTTGAAGAGACATGTGGCTCAAAATCCTTGAAAATCACAGAACAGCAAAGCAGATATACTAGACATTATCTTAGTAATTTCCTAAAATCAGGTCAGTCTGAAGATGTCTCACGGAAGTCGAGGAATATTTTATATTTATCATAATTATGCATATTCTGTGCATGTCAATGCTTAGAATACAGGGATGCAAATACACATATAAGGTATGAATATATTTGCAAAATATCTGTGCTCATGTTTTGTAATCCAATGGCCGCTTTTATCCAAAAATAATTATTTTGAAGCCGTCCTCCATCAATCATTCAAAACAAGACGTTATTCCAAAAATGATCATATGAAATGGTGAAGCACAGGTTGGTTTCTTCAACCCATAATTCCTTTTGAAATTTGCTCCACTAATTATTTTAGAATGTCTTATTCAGAGACATTTTGTCACTGACATTTCAAACTTTTAGATCACCATCTTGAACAGTATGAAGAGAAATATTTATTTTTTTGTAAAGTGAAATGGAAAAACTGAGAGGACATTTCCTGAGAAATAGCAAGACTTGGCAATCTTTACCTGTACTCATCTCTACTGGAAGAAATAAGTTAGATCCAGACAAGCTGTGAATAATGCTCAGTTTATTAAAAGGCCTCTAAAAAACGTTTTAAAAAAGAAAGACAAAAAAAAAATCATTAAGTCCAGGGCCTCTTAATGTTGGAAAATATAAATCCTACAAGAATACATTCTCTCAGATCTTTATAAATACCCCCAAAGCCAATAAATACAAGTAAATGGACTGAATCTCAAGATCATATAACAGAAACTTGGATAACTACCAATCAATTAGTTTTCAATAATTAATAATCATTTTTCAAAATTATTTGGGAAGGGAAGTCATTACATCAGGTTTGTCTCACACATGAGAAAACTTCTTATCTTATTGCATAACCACATCTCTGACTTGCTATTTTGCTTTTTGTGCTCTCTGCATGGTGTTTCAGACACATCCGGTCATGTATTTTTATAACATGAGACCTATATAGTAATACATATTCATACTGTATGTATATAATGTTGGATGTGAGAGCTTTCACACTTCATACACTTCATACATAATGAACTCTGATGGAAAGCAGCCTCAAGTTCAGAGGAGCCTCCTCAGTCATGTGAAGAAAGTATGAAGAGTGTGAAAATGCCTCAAGTGATGCGCTGACAGAGCGCCAATTAAAATCTCTGTCTGCGAGAAAAGCAAGAGCGGCGGTTAGACAGCATTTTGAATTATTTGCTACATTTTTCAGGAAGATCAGATGTATAATATGTAGCTCGGAGGCGAAGTGTAGCAGATGGTTACATAACCAGCGTGAGCCAGGTAGCAGAAAAGAGCAGGAGAAGTTGAAAGACAAAATGATCTGACAATTAAGAAAAGGTGCATAAAACCTTCTCATCCTTTTTGTCGAACACTGGTTGCTTTCAGCTTATGTCATAAACACCTGTTATCTCATGTGTTGTCCATTGAAAGGTCTCAGAAAAGTTAAAATTGTGTGCAACAGTGCAACCCTGTCTCCGAGTCAAATGTTGAGCCAGAATACTAGATTTTGAAGGACAACATCTGCTGGTAGTGACTACAGCATTATTAAAGCTGTTCATGGTTTATCTCTAGACACTGGCAGCACTTGGTTAAGGTTTGGGAAAGATCATGGTCTTGGGTATAAATAAAGAAAAAAAGTCTGTATAACATAATTTCTCGGGGACCGAACAGTGAGGCATCGCACATGCACAAATTAGCTTTGCGTCTTTTTCTCATCGCTATAATATGTAGCTCTGTCTTTATGTTAAGTCTCTTTACATCATCGAGTCCTTCCGTCTATTTCCCTCGACCCCTCCGCTCCTTTTCGTCAGAGAATTCTTTCTCTCGTTGATAAGTGGATTTCTCAGAATCTCAGTCCATTATAGAGCCTGCAGCTGCCGTTACAGGGAAAATGTCAACAACCACCAGGAACATGGAGCAGTTAAACATACATCGACAAACACTCGTGATGAAAAACTCATGTCATATACACACAACATGCAAGCCCTATCTATCCATCCATCCATCCATCCATGCATGCAGGTGTATACTCAAAGACAAAACCAATGCATTTTTTGCTATGCTGTGGAGCGTAGCAGGATAAAACGCTCTCGGAAGAATAAATATAAGAGGGAGAGGGGGTGAGAGGAGAAGCTGTGAGATGACAGGAGCATTAAGAAGCACAGGTGGAAATTTGTTATTAAAACAGGTTTGGAAACCGTTTTGAGCTGATGTTTCACAAAACACAGGTGGACAACTGCACACATGACCTGAACTTCTATTTGGTGCTGTATTTACATGTCTGTAAGGTTTTGTGTATGAAATTAAGCGAGGAAACAATTTTTTTTTTTTAAAAAGAAGGAAAGAAAAGAAAAAAACAAAGTTGCCCTTTGTTTACTTTTCACCTTGAGTAATTTTTTGTTTTGTTTCTTGATATATTTTCATGGAAAAGTGATTTTTGTTCGCCTTGGGCCACCATAGGTGATTGATGGGAGCCTTCAAATGATTCTTGCCAGTGTGACAAAAAAATTGAGAGGATTTTGGAAGGGGGACAATTATGTGGCCTAAAGCAATAGGAAATGTTATGACCACACAGCCAGAAGTGGGAGAAACTACAGACCAACACAAACCAAGGCACCAAATAAGATGAAATAAACAACATTAGATAAAGAGAAAGAAAAAATTAACCACTGAGACCTGGAAGTGTATGGACACCAACCTGGTTCTACTTCCCATTGGGACCATTTGACAAAAGTTAACTAGATTTAAGAAATTAACCAGTAAAGACAAAGAAAACCAACAAATCTACATATTTAATCTTCTCACTGTCTGCCTTAGACTCTAAAAACTTACATATTGTGGCAGGGAGATCACTTTAAGTGTATACATCAGGCAGTTTTTCATCTTTTCTATACAGACCCTATTGGTTAAATGGTGTGGTTGTTGTGCTTGTGTTCTTTCCATTCATGAAAATTTTAGTTACCACAAACAAAACAGGAAAATACCAATTGGGACAGGGTTTATTTTCTACTATAAACTGAGCTAAAACATTACTGGGGAAACAAAGTCTTATCAGGCCAAACTTCTATCCTTTTGTCAACATGATTTAGCATCAGTCTGACTGAGATTTCCACCTTCATAACATCCAATCTGTGGGGATTTCCTTATTGACACCCCCAGTCCACAGTGATTTCCAGGGTCAGCCATCCAATTCCTCCAGACTCCCCGTGTTTTTACTCACCTCTTCCTCCAGGATTGTTCAGTATCACAAAAAAGACCAACATTCATCTAAAGCAGAGCAAGATGGATAGTGCCTATAAATAAGCTTTATGACCAGGATTTGTTTAAGTTTTTAATTTTTTTTTAGGTGAAGATGAGTAAATGTGTTTAAATGTAAATTTAAACAGTAAATGTGTCTGTGAGGCCCCTGCAAACACTTAAGTTCCTTTGGGTGTTTGACAGAAACACGAGATTCTGTGTTGGTGCAAGTGCTGGTTAGAAGATGAAATACTGTTCAGGAAGTTCAGTTTGACTTTCAAGGCATCTCACACCAGAAAAAACACTGCACAACAGGATATACTAGACTGGATCTTACAACTCTGAAGTTGTATCACTGCCAAAAATATTTTGTTCTCTGTGTTGATTATGAGGTCAACAGCAGAGTTAACACAATTCTACACCAAAGATGCTGCAAAATGCTTTGTTTTTACTTTCAGTGCAAAAGTCAAGACAGGATTTATTTATTTTTTTTAGTCCATGAAGGCTCAAGGCTGTCCCACTGTGAAATCAATATTTGAGGGCTCCCTGGTTGGCCTTTTGAGCCTTTTATGCCCACTTTGCAATTCTGCAGACTTTCCTCAAGGGAATAACTCTCAATACAAAAGGTTGTGAGGTTTAAAAGGCAATGATATTGGGATTCTTCATTATAAACAGAGCACATAAAACATTTGAAGGAGTCGTTAACCAGCACCCTGTATGTGTACCTATTTGTGTAGAGATGGCATGATAGTGAATTCCAGCAGTGCTATATTAACTGTTAACAAGGTTCGCACAACTATGAGACAAATACTTCACTATCCGCAGAAATGTCTTCATTTGGAAAACATGATTTCAAAAAGTACTTTCCCATTCTGAAAAGTGTATGGAGTGTTTAAAACCTCCTGCATCCAGGTCCTAACAGTGATGACATTGATTATCCTGTGAGGGTTCAGTGTTCAGGGTTTAGGGGGGCATCGGAACTGGCACAGGCACATTTATCAGCCTCGTCCCATCCACCTGTATGAATCATAATTTCTGTGCTCTCTCCACAGACTGCTCAGTCTTGTGAGAGACCCTGATTTAGACATGATGTCAGTGATTCTAAGGCAAAAGTCTATCTTTGAGTTTATAGTAATAGTACTTTAGTGTATTTAGTCTTCTGTTCCATGTAGGGGGGGATCCAGGAGGAAAGTAACACTTTTCAGATAAACTTCATTTTAAAAGATAACGTTACCGACAGTAAAAAAAAAACAAAAAACACATAACTATGATAATCCCATGGGTAGTCGTAGTAGTAATAGTAACCCACACCACATATTTCTCTAACCTTGAAAAGGTGATCATTTTAACCAAACCATGATCTCACCTAAAAACCTAACCAAGTGGTTTTTGTGCTGATTACTGCCAATAGGGTCGCCAGATTAGAAAACGCTCCTACGTGTCGTTCTGCAGTGCACATCGTCAAACAATGTATTTGGTCATTTAATTTGGAGGACTTGTTGCATTTGACATTTTGAATCTGAGCAAGAAAAAAAAAAGTTTTATTGTCTATATAGACTCTCACCCACACTGCTCCCTCATCAATAGTTGGAATTGATCAGATAAACACTACAAGAGCTCAGTGCACCTTTTGTATGATGGTACGTGTTGAATTCAATGGAGCCACTTTCCCTCTTGTCTCTAATGTCTGTAATTTCAGAGTAACTTTAGCAGCCATTATCACAGGGAGCAGACGCTGTATAAGAGCTATTGTCAAAGCACTTACTGACAGTTACACTTGAAGAGGGGTTACTAATATCCCCTCACCTTTACAACATCTGACTATAATCCCTCTCAAACCACCTTTGAAGTTATTTTTCTTTTCTAAAACACATGTTTTTGAGACTCGACCAAGACATATAAAGTCTAAATAGGGTCTCTGCACTTGGATCCTTTTCTCCATCAGTTATAAATTCCATCTATAAAAAAGGTTTTGATTGTTTCTCATCTAACGCAGGGCAACAGAAAACAGCAGATATATATTTTTTAACTGGTCAGTCAGGATCTAGTACTGATGCCATTCTGCATATGAAGACTTTGACCTAATTCAACCAAATTCAATCTCAAACTAAATGTACTGACCAGAAAAAGATTCTGCTCATGTGCCAGAGTATACATCATGAGAAACTACATTTTAAACTTTTTAGCTTCTCTTGGACAGTGATAAAGGTCCCCCCCCCCCCCCCCCCCCCCTTTCCTTCTCTTGGTTTTCTTTGATTCTTGAAATTGCCTAGAATTGAAAGAAGTGCAACAGATTTTTTTGTTTTTTTATAATTCCAGGCTTTGAAAGAGACTTTCATCAGCTGTTAATGGTCCTGATTATTTCCAGGGTCCGTCAGACTAAATTTCACAGATATAAAAATCTTCGATTAAACAATGAATTCTAGATATCCACGGTTATTAGTCTGGTAATTCTGTCATTTACTGACTCTGATACACTTAGAATTATTAACAAATGATATCATCAGATATGTACAAAAGCATTTATGCACATAGGGAGGAAATGTTCACACATTCCCTCTTTTTCCTTCCTTCTTATCTGTTTCTTAGCTGCTCTATATCTCCATCTCTCATCCCTTCTCACACACACACACTCCTTGTGATGTTGAACACCTCGGGCAGTGTGAAACTGGGCCCTAATCCATCACTAAGGGATTAGTTATAGACTGATATATCACACAGGAGAGCAGAGGGATGGATGGAGAGAAGCGAGGGAGGAGGTGGAGGCCGGTGAAGAAAAGGAAGAGGAGGCACAGAAGAGATGAGTGGGATTCGATGATGAGGAGAGAAGAGGAGAGGAGGAAGGGAGAGTCAAAGAAAGCAGAAAGAGGAGGGAAGAACATGAACATAAAAATGGAAAGATGGATGATTGATGGATTGAAAAGGAAAGATGCATCCACAAGATGGGAGGAAAGACATGAAAAAAAAGATATGAAGAGAAAGGAGAGGAGAAGAAGGAGAGGGAGGAGAGAGGGGTGGTGAAGAAATGTAGGAAATGTATGTGGAAAAGAAGGAGGGAAAGGAGGATGGAAAAAGAAGGATGAAAAAGTAAAGGGGAAAAAGAAGGACAGTCAGATCTTTATCAGATGAAAAATAGAAAAAAGAGAACATTAAATAAGTTAAAAAATGTAATGAAATTTTAAAAATAGGGTTGAGACGAGGCCCGTCAGATCAGGAAAAGGATGAGAGAGATTGATGGAGGGAAGGAAGGTACCTAAAAAGGACGATGGAAGAAGATATCATGAGAGGGAAAGAGTGGAGAGGGAAAAGGTGGACAGTGGAGGACAAGAGGGAAGGAGAGAGAGAGAGAAAGAAAGAGGAGAAGCTGGCAGGAGTCCACAACAACGATGCCCTTCTGCATTCTGTCTCACCGCAAAGAGAATTACCAACATAATGAATCAGCCTTGCTCCTTTCTTCTGCTGAAAGCATTAGTGAAATTGAAGAGAGGAGGACATCAAGCAAGAGAGAGACAGAGAGAGAGAGAGAGGGAAAGAAAGAGAGAAAAGTGAAGGAGGAAGAAAGTCAGAGAAAGACACATCATTATGAAATGATCATTTATTCACATGCACAAATATGTTTGACCTTTGCTGTAGTTAGCACCGGACTAACTGTTGCCTCTCGAAACAAAAATGTAATCTCCGGAGTGCATGTGTGTGTGTTGTGAGGGGAAATTATTGCATGCATATGTATAAATGCTTGTGTAAACTTGTGAAAGTTCAAAACGCTTAGTGACAGTCATAGAAATCGTGTTTGTGCATCATGTTCCTGTGTGAAAGAGAAACAGAGAACATCTGTTTATTCTGAAACAGATCCTGTCATGTGCATAAAGTAGTCACAACAACTCCTAGAGGTTGCCTCACTGTTCAGGGCTCGCTCCTCTGCAGCAGCTTGTACGTCTGTATGGAGTGTGACTGTGCCATGCTTAGCATTGAAGAAAGTGTGACAATACTATATCAAGAGGCATCTCTTTCCTCATTGAAGTCAAGTACAAAAGGTAAATCGCCATGACAGCGTCTGTGTATGTTCCTTCATGCATGTGGAAGTCAGAAAATGTGTCAGTGTGTCTTTAGGTCAAAATCTGTGCCTCCAAGCATGTAGCTGTCATGTGAACATTGGAGCATGCACAACTGTCAGTTTGTGGGCAGAAACGCAAATGATGTGCATGCAGTTGTGCCTTTGAACGTAGCACGTGGTGTTTTATTTTCTGCAGGGGGAACCAACCAGGTGATTGGTGCGTGCTGTCACTGTGTTGACCAAAGGAAGCTTGTCCATAGAGGCAGAGGAGGTTGCTCCTCCTCTATTTTTGAGAGGCAAGAGGGAGACATCAGATGACGTGAGTCAGACACACTTTCTCCCTCTCTGTGTGTCTTTGCTGCATCCTTGTTAAGGAGGTAAATTCACACAACAGCCACAGAGAGACATTTAGAGACCAAAGAGATCATATAATGTGCTGTAGGTGGTTTGCTGTTGACGAGTTACAGTGAGCTGTCTGGACTCACATGGAAAGAGCCTGATTCATTTGGAATTGATCCAGTTTTTAATCGAGTGGTTGTTCAGTCACCTGTTGATGATGTGTGATTTGTGAATGAGTGTGCAGGAGGTCTGGCTGCTTGCTTGTGAGAATTTCTTCATTCTTGTTCATTTTTAAGCTGAGCCATATATTGAGTAATACGATTAAAGTAACTAGAATTATGACTTTAAATACTAAAAGTATCTAGAACATCAACAGCATTAACACCGTCGGCTTTGTAGGCTATTTTATGGATGTCGTGCTAGGACTGGGCGATATGGCCTATAAATAATATTGCAATATTTTTAGGCTATATCACAACCATTCAGTGACCCCTCGTGCCCTGTGAATTGGGATATTGTCATCCTGGAAGAGACCACTCCCATAAGGATAGAAAAGTTTCATCATAGGATAAAGATGATCACTCAGAACAACTCTGTATTGATTTGCAGTGACCCTTCCCTCTAAGGGGACATGTGGACCCAAACCAAGCCAGCAAAATGCCCTCCACAGCATAACAGAGCCACCAGATCCTCTCACTGTAGGGGTCAAACATTCAGGCCTGTACCAGTTTTTCCTTTACTTTGTCACCCGTCTGTATATCTGCATTAAACATTCTTGTTCACTGTATATTCATTAGTGGTGTCTATTGGAACAATTTTAAACTTGCATGCATGAAGGAGGAACTCACAACCAAGTTAAATTTAACAAAACAGTATTTATTCAAACCAAGCAGTTGCACACGCAGGCTTTTAACAGCTGTTAAATGAAAATAATGGCATGATGTAGGACTACATACTGTGACCTAGTTCTCAAAGAGCCTTAACAGAAACGGAGCTCAAAGAAACAAAAAAGTGCATTCAACAAGAAACCCTGAGATAGACATTTCAAAACAACATAAATTAAAGTGTACTTTTTATGCGTGAAGTTTGTGACAGCAGGTAATTTAAAAATACAAATAGCATACTGTGTTAACCACAGACACACTGGTCCAGGCTGTCACTGTGACAAATCACTCTGCATAACAATAACAGTCACATCACAGGACAGGAGTGTGAGTGTTTATGTGTGTGTGTGTGTGTGTGTCTGTGTGTACCAACAGGTTGTCTTGAGGTTTTGTGCCAGAAGTCTATCACCAGTTTCTGGCCTGAGAGATGCCCAGTGGCATGTAGCTATATTCCCACTGGTACTAAATACCCTTTCCAATGGGAAACTGGTGGCAGGAACACACAGATGCTTCTTTGCCAATTTTTTTCAGGTTTTTCAGGCTCTGATACTGTTGGTGCTTCATGAGGCTGTGAAGCAGTTGACTCAGCTGTGCCCTGGTCAGACAGCATCTCCGCTATGGCTCTGCACTTGATTCCCTCCACTTTTTCTTCTGCAATGTATGTTGTTTTGATCCACTAATGATGCCATGTCCAGCAGGTTGTTGCTGGCAGAGTCAGCAAATTCCTCCCTGAGATAATCCAGGATGGAGATTTTGATAGACTGGGTCAGTGGAGTGACATCCTCTTGGGTTGCCAAGATGCTGGAGTGGAAGAGATGAAGCACATTGACACTGTGACATAGTCCTCACCTGATAGAGCACCAGTAAATTCCACAAGAGGTTTTAGAGCCCTGTGCACTGACTCAAGGACTTCCACCTGTTGCCAGATCAGAACGAGATGCCGTGTTTTTTTGTCTGAGGCCAAGACTTGAGAAATAGCTCACACCTGCTCCAGCGACCGCTCAATCATCTCCTGCCAGGATCCCCACCTGGTAGGAGACTCGCTGATAAGCTGGTGTTCAGGGATATTTAGCTCTTTCTGCACCGGCCAGTTCTCTCCTCTTCTACTGAATGAGAAGCTGCTAACAACCCTCAAACAGCAGCAGCACGTTCAATACAGGAGTCTTTAATGCTTCTAAGAGTAAAAAACAAACATTTGAAATGTTATAATTGTAAAGAAATCCAACAATTTAGTTACTCAGCCTAACACCAAAAATAATTTAGGCAATTATTTTTTATATAAGTTCTCGGTCAGATTTTAAATCCACTTTAACCAAATAGTTTTCTGGCAATATATGCTTTATACACACACAGACACACAATTTTTAATTGCATCAAACAATTATGAAGCGCTCTCTTTCTTTCGTTCTGTCTTTATTAGGATCCCCATTAGCACCAGCATAAGCACTGGCTGTTCTCCCTGGTGTCCAAGACACATACAGTCATACACACTTATACACAACAAACAAAACAGCTCCTCTTATTAAAATTAACAATGAAGTTCATACGGAAGAGGAACAAAATTGTCTTCCTTTCAACAGACATTAGGCCAAACACAAAATTATAAATCAATCACAATTTGTTAAGAACTCATAGCAAACTTTGTTTTCTTTTTCATATAAATAAATGATAATTCTTAACATAAATCCTTGTCTGAATGGCGTTCTTAAATTGTATATTCATCCATCCTGCGCTTTCACAAATTTAATTCCAAGAAAATAGTGTATTAAAAAACATTTCTCATTCTCTGCTAAGGGGATTTCTACTTTCACCGAGATTTATATTTTATTTCTTACACAATTTTTCTCACTTTACACACACACACACACACACACACACACACATACACACACACACACACATACACACACAATTCAATTATTGTTCCTGAAATATTGGGAGCTACTGTTTTAACAAAATCTTAAACTGATCTTTAATATTCTCTTGAACAATATGCACTGGCAATGAATTGTTCACCAGAAAGCTGTTATAACATTGCTGATAATAAAAATCATTATTTTCCCACTAGGGGTAGACAAGCACTCGCAGTCTTGTCCACTTATTCAGGCTTACAGCTTTGATTATGTTAGTCTCTTTATCGGTGGTGATGCACGCTTGACAAGCTTCTGTCCCATGACATGAGAGCATCTTGCAAACCTTGTGCGATGACCTCGCCTGTATGATCATCTGGCACGAACTCTTCAACTCCCAGCTGTCGATGTAACGTACAGTTAAACTCAGATATGGCTCACACGTTCTGCTGGACCACAAATCGGTGGTTGTCACATTTGTTAGCTGGTGGGCCACCTTTTCTCCCACTTAAATGTGTAACTCTAGTAGAATAAAAAAATTGTGACCAGGCAATTCATAAAACAATTAAGTGTCTTAATGAGTTTTTTGAATCCAAGCTTTTCTACAACACTAACTGGTGCCACGTCTTTGGCAATTTAGTGTCTCAATGTGGCCGTTATTTTGGACTTTTTTTGTCGTATGGGATTGATTGGGCAAATGAAGAAGCCAGAGTCATGTGCTTCTGTGCTGGATGCTTTGGCATTTTATTTGGTGTGGGTGGTGAAGATGCAGACATGCAAAGTTTCAGGCATTCTTCGTTTTGTAGTGGACGACATTTCAAATGGTGAAACAACTCTGTAGTACCGCTACCGCTACCGTGGCTTTGCTGCATATTCCGCCGATAACTTGTTTGTTCAACATCTTCCTCGCGATACCCAAACCACTTCCAAATGATGGATCCAGTGCCGTTTCTTTTCGGAACCAATTCATCCGCCTCCATCTTCAGTCACCGTTTCCAAACTCAACACCCTCTTTACCTGTTCCCTCCAGATATAAAGACACACACGTCTCACCTATACACTGACAAACACTCGCCCAGGAGAGTGGTCTGGATGGGCGGGGGAGTGTGTGAGACATGTATGTGAGTTTTTTCTTTTTGTGTCTGTGAGAGAGAGAGAGTCATAAGAGAGAGAGAGAGACAAGTGAAACACCAAAGTGAGTTTCATGTTGGCAGCTTAAAAATATTACGTAACAATTTGTACTTGATGTTCGCAATATAGTCATTTTCTACATCACACGTAGACCAAGCCGTGATACATTGAGTGTATCTGATATATCGCCCACCCGTATGTCATTCATATAGATAAGAGTGTGTAAGTCATGTATTTGATACATGCATTAATACTTTTTGATGTGAACCTACACTTTTAGATCTGTGAATGTTTTCAGTGTTCAGTCTTTCTAGTATTCAGCACTGATCTGTTCCTGTATCAGATTACAAGCTTTGTGGTACTTTATATATTTCTGTACATAGGACACACGTGTAAATCATGTGATATGTTGTCTGTTTTTGATGAGAACATACATCTGTTGTCACAATAGAACAAAACTATAAGTTTGAAGTTGACTTTGTTTAACATTGTTGGTAAAATGACACATCTGAACCACTCCAGAGCTAAAATGAATGCTTCTTTTTTTAGAAACAATATGCCGTATAGTTCAGTGAATGGCATATAGAATTGTCCCCACCTTGGATTTCATCAGGTGGGGGACAATGATACAATATGATGCGGTTTGTTGTAAGATTCCATGTTACGTTCTGTTTGAATATGGGTTGCTATAATTCAACAGGTTCTGCTATAAATTATGTTGGTGTATGGTGTTTTAAAATCTTGTTCCATGTCCCCCTTTTTAACTTTGAGAACCCGCCACTCTAAAAAGGTCTCTGTGCAGCCGTGCATTTGAACATAACATAGCATAACTTGAAAGTAAGTAAGAAGAGACAAGTGGCCAACTAGTGTAAAATAACATGATTCTGTGGGTTTTTTCTCCTGTCCATCCTAGTTTTTTGAGTCGACAGATGTAAATGCCAATCACACTCTGAGAAGACCAAGAACAGATTTATTAAACAGCTCTCACTAACTCATCCACTTTCCCTTCTGCTGAATCTATCATCTCTCATTTCCATCGTCTCCTCACCCTGTTTTCTATCTGTCTATCCATCCATCCATATTCTGTTACTGTGAAGTATAAGATGACACATCTACCACACATTGGACGTGTGATTATCATGTGCTGTTAAAGAAATATTGACATTTTGGGAAAATAACTTCTTTGCATGGAGTTAAGTGACAGGATTGATATCAAATTGAATTCCTTTGCCTTCAGTACATATATGATCTAGTAGCAGCAGCTCCTGTTTTTATATTTGAATTAATTGATTTAGTTATTGTATATAATTTAGCCTTTAACTGTATTTGTTTCTTTTACCTACGTCATTGTTTTTGTTTTTTGATTTATGTCAAGTGGCTGATGTAACACTTGGATTTCCCTTTGGGATTAATAAAGTATCTATCTAACACTGTTCTGCTCAACAGGCCTTATGAACAGCACCTAGATTCATTTGCTAGCACTCGATAGTAATACTACCTGTACTGTGTACTACTGGTGTGTATTGAGTGGGTGTCTATTTACTTTGTGAATAATAAAGACTCTTAAACTGTGTATGTGGTCTCACTTATAATGCACCTTTAAACCACCTCTGAATAATACACAATAGTAAACAAAAAACATTTTAAAAACCTCAAAATCAAAAGATTAACCCAAATTAGGCGTAAATAACGTTAAAATGATATATCATAACTGCTCAATTACCTGTTATAGGCACATCTCACATAAACAAGCATATAATACACCAGTGGAGGGCTTCACTCTTGTTTCCTTTCTGAGGTGAAATATTCTACTCAGCTTCACTTAAATGTGAATAAAATTACAGCAAATGTGCATTAAGGACACCTTAAACTCTTACTCAAAAGGAGTTCAGCAATATAGGAATACACACAAAATATTAGTGGGACCACACTCCACTCAAAACAAAATAAATATGCAAACAAAATCCTTTAATTTAATTTGAGGACTTCAGTTTGTCCGTCCAACACTTTTATGTAAAGCAAAAAATTTATTGGTCAGAGATTTCAAAGAAGTTTTGTGCTGATATTCATGGTCCTCAGAGGATGGTTCATAATCACTGGTGATCCTCTAACTTTTTTCTTTAGCACCGCTATCAGGCTAAAACTGCAGTATGTTCCATAACACGGTAAAACTATTAGCAAGAGTAGCATGAAATTTGCTGTAAAAATTTAAACTCTCCTGGAGATAAACCTTAACTATTTTGGTGACCCTCTGACCTTTCTTTCTGGTGCCACCGTCAGGCTAAAAGCTCATGTTGCCCAAAAGGATTTTAATGACCCCCTTTAGTATTCCTGTACCACCACCCTCAGGACAAACTTTATATTTAAACCCTATTACGGAAAAAGCCCTGAGAATAATCATTAGTCCACTGTTAGTTCTTTCTTTGAGTTGTTGTAATTTTTATTTATTTTTTTTTTGCTGTAATGTTTATTGCAGCCTCTGTGGGTCACTAGCAACACCTTAGACATTCTAGCTTGTTTAAGTTATGGATATCTGATAAAGCAGTGGATATGCTAATTGGATTGTTTTCAGGAACAACAACACCATTGACTTGAGTTGATTATTTTGATTTGAGCAGTTTAGAGCAGTTTTTCCTCCAACAGCGAGACACAGTACAACAGAGCAGAAAACCACTGGGCCATTAGTCTCAGTCTGCTGAACATGGAAACACACATTCTCTCTCACACACACGCATAAATGCACAGGTACAGACAATACTCAAACACGTAAGCACTGTACACGCACACACACACACACACAAATACACACAGTCAGACACAAACATTGCTCTCATGAGGGAACGGTGATAGATTACTTGACAGTGTTGCTGTAAGGTCTTTGGCTTGTTGTGAAGTTACACACACATACACATCTCCCCCCAGTAGGACGTGGGCAAACATTAGACAAGCTGGATCTTATCAGCTTCATTGGATGAAATCCATTTCAGAGGTTAATCTTTTGTGACTTCCACCAACAATCTGTATGGAAAACTCCACACTCTGCTCTGTTTATTATCACTTTCATATCTTTAATCGCCAATGCAATCCAGAACGTACGAGTTATTTTGGTAAAAACTGTTGCAACTGGCTTTTCTCTTGTACCAATTCTTCTTCACCTTCCTTTACCTCGGCTTTGTTCCCTACATTTCCCAGTGTGCCTTTTTAAACAAACAGGTGCACATTGTTCAGATGCTGGGTGTACATGAAAGTAACCAGTGTAGTGATACAGATAATAAAGCAAAAGGAGGTTTTTTTCTGCTAAGTGAGAGTGGCGTTTCTTAATCCAAAACACAGCATCTTGTAGCTGCACTGATGTCTGTACACCATTTACACCTGACATTAACTGGAAGAACACTCAGAACGTATTGTGATCGCATTTGGAGGTGGTCAGGCTTTCACTGAGATCAGACCTATTATCGGGCTAAAGTGCCTGAATCAAGAGTAGGCTTCTTAAGAGGTTTTATTACAGCTATTTTGTATGACTGTGGCACAGAGCCTGTTAATTAACTTGTGCTAACTAAGGGTAAGACTTCCTTAAGCAGCCTAGTTGGGATGGGGTCTAAGAGACATGTTGATGGTTTAGATGAAGAAATCATTGAAGTTAGTTCAGGAAGGCCAATTGGAGAAAAAAAAAAAAAAAAAAAGTCTAATATATATATATATATATATATATATATCAGGTTTTACGGCAGTTTCTAAAGGTTCCTGGGTTTGGGGATAAATCGGTGCCTGTTGAGGGCAGGGGTGATGAGTTTTGTCTCCAATAGTTAGAATTTTTTCATTAAAGAAGCTCATGAAGTCGTTACTACTGAGAGCTATAGGAATACAGCGATCATTACAGTTATGACTCTTTGTCAGCCTGGCCAAAGTGCTGAAAAGGAACCTAGGGCTGTTTTTATTCTCTTCCGTTAATGATGAGTAATAAGCAACTCTGGCATTACAAAAGGTGATATGTTGGCAATAAATGTTTTAAGACTATCTTGCCAGACTAAGTGAGATTCTTCCAGTTTGATGGGATGCCATATCCTCTCAAATTTTTGCGATGATGCTTTAATTTGTGGGTCTCGGAGTTCATGGAGCTAACCTCGTGTTTTATTATCTTCTTTAAAAAAGGGGCGATGGAGTCGACTGTCATTCACAATGATCCTGTGGCGCCAACAAAATCTTGGGAGGGACTAAAGAGAGCATAAGAGTCCTCTGTTGTATTGAGACATGGCATTAAATTCAGTACTGATTGAATTACTTCCTTAAATTTAGCTACAACTCTATCAGATAGACATCTAGAGAAGACTAATGGCGTGTAGTCCAGTAATAGGAATTCAAAAAGTTATTAAGTAATAGTCTGATAAAGTTTTTAGGTGGAGCGGAGCAGGTGGACCCAAATGCAGGAGACTGCAAGCAGAGCAAGGCTGAAGAATAACGTCTTTGTTTTTGCCTGCACTAGCATAAATTAAAGTTGGCTGATCAGAGCAAAACAGAATACAGACGCATTTTACTCCAGTGGACATAGAGATATGAATGCATGTGTGTGTGGACGTTGCACATTTATCTTTTTAAGAAAAAAAAAAAAAGCCTATTTCAGAGCTGGAAAAGTCAATAAGTTAAAGTTTTATTCAGTGTCGTCCATTAATTCATCATTTACCAGACTTACATTTCCTTAATGATGATAAAGTGGAATCTGACACTGTATCAGGTTTCAGCTACATTTTAAATATATTTGTTCAGCTTTAATCTGACAGATAAAACACAGGAGGCAGCAGCTGAAGATGAAAAATATAGTTAAAGATTTAAAAACACGAGACATGACACCACAATCCTGCTCACTAAACATATATACATTTAATCTCCAATATTATAGGAATGATGTTCCATCAGTGTGACCAATCACATCATGAGTGATAGAGATAACCATTTATTGAGCCCACGTGTCTAAAGCTTCATACTGATTGTTTAAAATTTAAACTGAAATTTCACATTATGTTCAATAAAGATTTCAGTGCAGGAGCTGCTCTAACAAACTGACAGCTGTCTTGTGCACAGAGTCAGTGTTATAACAGGACATGTAGAGGTTTCATTCTGAGCTGAGGATGAATTCACACTGTAATATCTGAATGTGAGAGGAGAGGAAAAAAACAAAAAAAACACTGTTCAAAGAAATGACTGATGCACATAAAAGCGGTAACTTTAGAAAGTCCTTGAGCAACTAAACTAATATAGTAAACCTCCGCTAATGAATGCACTTTAAAGACTGAATGAATGAGGAAATGAAACAGCATGTCTGGCTCTGTAAGACGGAGGAGACAGAGAGAAACTTAGGGTTTGTTGAAGAAAACCTGCCAGCGAGCAGTTTAGCTTCACAGAGTCAGTTACTGTGGAAGTTTAAGTTAGTTCTCTTTCTGAAACTGAAAACCCAGAGTTTCCCTCATCTCAGGGTGAACAAACTCAGAGTTTTCACTAAACCCGCTTTCTGAAACAGGTCCCAGGACAAACTGAACTAATGAAACAACAAGGAACAGGTGGGCAAGACACAAGGGCAGGTTGGGAGCTGATTGGCTGGGGAAGACACAGGGAGCAGGGCAGGGCTAATGAGACTGAATGCAAGGCAGGTGTGAAGGACAAAGGAAGCACAGGAACACAGGAGGGAAACACAGAGCACACAGAAAACCAAAAATCCAGAAAACACAATAAGTAGGTTCAAGAAAGCCTTAAATGCCAGCAGGCCAAATGCAAACACTCTGTACTACAGTGCTAAGTGGGCTGCAAGATAAACTGAGAGACATGTTCTGTTCTATTATCCAAAAACTGATAACCAACTCAGTGAAACCTGCCTGAAACACATTCCCAAAACAAGCTGGTAAGTTAACAGTCATTCTCATACTAAACCAGGTGGAAGTATTTCAACTTTCACTTCTGTTTGCTCTTCCAGTAGCATATGTATCACGAGCTGGGAAGTTAAATGACTGGACAAAGGTTCACTGCAAAGTAGGGGAGCAACGGATCACAAAACTCACGGTTCAGATCGTATCACGGATTTGAGTCATGGATTGGATACTTACAGCATGGAACTTTTGCCCATGGTCTTAAATGAAAACAACATTCAAGATGTCCAATGTTTAAATAAAATCTTAAAATATATATAATCAATGCTCAGTTGTTAAATTAAAATGCAATATGAGGCCTGATACCTTTCTCTTTTGAACATGGTAGTGAATGAAACAATAGTCTGTGTCCACATCATCACAACTAATTTACAAACATGAACACACGTCTTGTCCTGCAGCTTGTTGAACGAGCCACCAAACAAACATTCACCAGGGAAAAGTGCACCGCTAACATCAGTCAGCAGCTAGATAGCTAATTAGCTGCCCACATTAAACATCATGTAAACATACCTGCAGATGTCATTAAGGACCCGTTAGATGCTGGTTTGGTCATTGCTCTTCAAAATCCCTGTTAGCAACGCGCTGTCTGTCCATGACTTGTACTTAGAGCGGTGTATTTAATTTTTTAAATTTTGCAATTAATTTGCGGTTCACTTGCGAGCTGAACCGTGGAGGGCAATCCGTATGAATCATAGATCAACTACGATCCATTACACCACTACTGCAAAGAGCAACAGTATCTCAAGTGGTCCTTAAATATAATCTGGAATTTATCTGTCCTTCTCCCACTCAGTCCAGTTCAACAAACAGGAAAAAAGTCTAAGGGCATCTGGTGGACTGGTGGAGGGACATAGAGCGAGACTGGGACAGAACCATAACAAAATTTTGTGGAAAGACAATTAAATGTTCAGTTTTGATGCTGTGTCAGAATAAGGTCGAGGGTGTGGTTAAGACAGTGAGTTGGTTTATTTACACTCTAAGAGAAGTCAATCGAGTCTAATAAAAAGATAAACGCAGTGCGAAGGCTTTCATTATCAACATCCACATGAATATTAAAATCACCTACTATAATTACTTTATCTGTACCAAGAACTAAGTTTGATTAATAAAATTAAAAAAAAAAACAACTCTGGGAATCCAGATAAAAATTGAAATTACAGGCCAGGAGGACGGTACAGTATAAGAAATAAATCTGGTCGTAAAGTTTTCCAGGTTGGGTGTGAAAGACTAAGATCAAGGCTTTCAATGTAGTTATAATTAAGTTTAGGTCTAGAGTTATTGAGCTGAAAATGGCTGCAAATCCACATCCTCAGCCGGTGTCTCGAGGAATGTGAGTATTAATATGACTGGGAGGAATGGACATATTCTTCATGACACAGCAAGGTTTCAGTAAAACAAAATAAATCAATATGATAATCAGATATTAAATTGTTTATTAATAGGGCTGTAGATGACAGAGATGTAATATTGAAGAGTCCACATTTAATCATCCTATTCTTTTGTGTTATTACAGTAATGGTGTTAATATTTATTAGATTTTTATGCATAACTCCTCTTCTGTTTACTTTATATGTAATTGATTTAAGTGATCGGGGGACAGACGCAGCCTCTGTGGGATTTTGGGTGGGTAACTGCTCTGATGGAAGTTCAGAGAAGCGTGTACGACTGCAGCTCTACCTGCTGGTCTGGATGTGATGAAAAATGAGGAGAGACCATATCAATCCAACAGTGACAGAGATGATGAAACAGCAAAGAAAGAGAGAGAAAAAAAAGGGAAAAAATGAAAAATGAAAGAGAAGTAAGACGGTGACAACTGAAAGAGAGACAGAGCTCGAGAGAGAGAGCTGTGAGGAGACAAGGTGAGTTAGGAATAACAGAGCACGGGGTACAGGTAGAGTATGAAATATTCATGGGGATATAAATTACCCTCTATTTAATTTATTCAGTACGAAATAATGAGGTTATGATTCATGGCCTTTGTGCTCCAGCTCCGTCTGTCTATCTCAACTTTCCGTTCACTTGAGGCAGCCATATTGGATTTATAATCGTAAGGGGGGATAGAAATGAAAGTAGTCCTAAAAAAAACAAAAAAATCTGTGCTTCAGGTTAGAGATGAGCAGAGGAGACCAAACTAACAAGTGAATTTTTGCTATTTTTCTTCATTGGCACAAATTTGACTGCTTGAGTGTTTTAGCAGTCTTTGTTTATTCACCAAAAGTTCACTGATGCTACGTTAGCTGTAGCTAGCTCATGACACTCATAGACTGTCTGTATATGGAGTGTTTATCTCAGGTGAATGGATTGTGAAAACTTGACTGAACTGACTGTGTTTAGTCTAACAGTTCAGTGAAGTCAATTTTGTCTCGGTTGAGTCAAACGACAGAAAAATATCTGAAACAATTTAACAGTCAAACGAGCACACTGAGCATACTGGAAAATAACTGAATACTGAAAGATTTTTCATTGCAGGGTTGCAAGTACTTCCTGCGTGAGATTTTACATTGACTCTACAACTGCTTGTCAAATTTTAAACCACAGAAATCCTGATCTAAATACAATGTATGTGTAAGTTTATACTATAGGTGTTAATAGTGTTACTGTGACAAACATTTGAAGAAACATAAACAACTTACAGACCTAAAAAATAGTTTTGTTAGTCTTATCTGAAGCAAGTCCAAAAGCTGTAGGTTGTCATTTCAAATTTAAATCTGATCACATGGCTGCATGTTGTGGTAAAGTTGTAATTAGTGGAACAGAAACACCCACATTTGTCTCCATTTAATCCCCCAATTGATTTTAGATGTTTCACTCCTAATCTGACTCTGATTCTCGCTCTTTATCTCACCGTCTCGACTGCTGAGATAAGGTGAGAGACAGAATGTGTGTGTGAATGTCCGTTTGTGTGTGTGTGTGTGTGTGTGTGTGCATTTGTTTATGCAGCCTTTGGCTTTCATTGCTAATTTAGGTGAGAGGTGATCCATCACATAATGAAGCATGTAGTAAATCGTGTTTGCGTGAGTAAGTGTGTTTGTGTGAGTGTGTATCTGTTTCATTGCCAGCCTTGAGACATCAACAACCTGAATATTGTATGAGGAGAATTACAACATACACACACACACAGGTTGAATGATGAGCGGAGCAAATGCATCTTTATCCTTTGGCTTCTGCTGTTCCGTAATTCATGTTGATGGATGAGTAATCAGCTAATGATACAAGCGAGAGAGGAAGAGAGAGGCAGAAAAAACAGAGATGGAGAGAGAAGGAGAAAGCAGAGAAAGAAAGATAGTATGATGGGGGGAAAAAAAGGACAAGAAGGACAGGGAGTGAATGAGACAGCTGCAGGCTGACACTAGTTTATCAATCTCATAAGCTTGATAGATAGCAGAGCTCAGACTGTCTTTGCTTATCTCAACTATGAAAACCTTCCATAACAATACTATTAGAATTTGCACAAACCTAAAAAAAAATATGTTGGAACATGAAGGTCTCCACTTATAGCCCAATGTTTTTCATTATGAAGAGTGAAAAGATTTCACCGATTGAACTCCTCATACTCTGGAACCAACAAGCTCTCTTTCCCAACTCGTCAAAAACGGCAGCTTGGTCAGTCGCCTTAAGCTTCCAACTATGACGCTCTAGTTACCCCTCTAGCATCAGTTTTACACATGCAGAGCTGTTCAATAGATATCAATAGTGTTGTGTTCCAGCCAAAAAATATGTATGCCTGGACTGAAGGTCTAATGCCGTTTATTTAGTTTTCTTGCAGTTCATAGACCAACGTAAGAGCTTGTTACCACTCTTGACTAGAGCTAAACTCCCGTTATTCTCCCCTTTTACCCTTATCACTTGTTTATCTCCTCGTGCTCTGTGTTACTGTCTCTGCACTGTTTACTCCTTTAGCTATTACTGTCAGTTTCCGCTCGTTACATGCCTTTTGAAATTAAACTTCTGTGTTCACAGGAAAAAACAAAATAAGAACAATATAACAAATACTTTACAAATGCAAACCTTACATGTGAAGAGGCTGCATCTAGCCTAGGCCTATTCATTTTAGCGACAATGGAATATAATAAATTATATAATTTAAAAATAGGGTTTGTTTTAGGCCTAGGCTACAGTGAGGCAAAATTACAGCAGATAATAGGCTTATATGGTATTATTGCTCTGTCTCTAATCGCGGTGACAGTGATCTTGTACGATTAATCAACCAACAACTTATAACATTGAATAACTAATTCAACTCCAGTGTAAATGGTTTAATTTTCAAGAAATGTATTTTGGTTTGCTTTTGCGTCACACTAGGCTTTCTTGTATTCATTGTTAATTATGTTGGCCAATCAAGCCCTTCTAATTACAAGACAAAAAATATTCTTTCAAATAACACATACCTGCCCAAGATGAATGCAATGGTCATCTATGCCTACATGCAAACTCACAATTTTTATTTCATCAAAAAACTGTAACCTTATGTTTTTTGTAGATAGTTTTTTGTTCTAAATCAGCAGCACTTTGAATGTGTTGACGTCATTGTATGCGACAACCTGTTCTCAATCCCAGCTTGTCAAATACCATTGCTTTGTCATGCCCCTCGGTGTATAATACTGTCAAAGGTTTTATTTTAATATCCTCAACATTTTCAACACAAAAACACGCAAGTGCACTTGATAACTGAACAATACGATGAATTAATGTTATAGCCAAGGTTTGGTTTTTTGGGGGGGGGGGGTTTTGTCAGTTTTGGATAACAGAAGGCTACATTACCCATGATCCCAAAACTTTTGTTTACTATCTACTATTTACTTTTAATTACTGAATTTTATGTGTGTTCATGGAGTCCCCCCCCCCCTTCACACAGAGACAATGGTGTTTGGATTCGCCACCGGCAGCAATTTGAAATGGGATCAAGCCCACCCACAGCAGACAACTGACAACAGTAGTTGAATGCGCCAAGTCCACCCACAACACAATACACTTCTCTAACCCCTGACCCTAACTGACCTGCATTTGCACTAAAATGCGTTAAATCTTGTTCCATTGCCATATAAATGGGATGAAGATGGGTTGTCAAACTGGAATTTACATTTCACATCTGTAATTTAATCCCCTGTACTTACTGTACTGTGTGTATGTGTGTATGTGTTCGAGTTGCGTGACAAGTCTCATCCTGTTTACCAGACTTTTTGGCTATCCTATTCTAAAGAAGAATGGGATATTTCTCAATTTCACTTATCTTTGGACTTTAACCAAATTTGAGTGGTATTCCGCCTCTTTCCCAATATCTCCAGATGTCTCATGTTTAGGTTTGGTGGACTGACATGTTTGGCACTCATTCCAGGTCACAGTTATCTGGCCCTCATTCTCCCACGTTATTATTACCTTACTTTTGTTTTTGTTGGTTTATTTGCACACAATTATCGGTTACACAAAGAGACAAATCATATGTAAATATAATGCCCTTGGATCCTCATGTGTTGCAAGATTACAAATAAATGTAGTGTGTTGAACAAGATGTAAGAGGTATTTTTGTATCTTAATTGCACATATTGTGTTCCAGATGTTTATAAAAGTGTAGCCCCACAACTGAAGGTCTTCAGCCAATGATGGCAGCCAGTTAAATAGTTTCTAATTTGTTGTTCATAGCCTGTGTACCCTGTGAGATCACCTGAGCCAGAGGGTCAAAGGGGCTTCCAATCATGCAGTGTCCTGACATAACCAGAAAAGGGTTCATTATTGTGTGCATATTGAATACTAAACATTATTATTGTTGTTATTTTAATTGACTATTATTATTATTTCCATGTGAAAGCAATTAACATACAATTATTTGATTAAGGATTTTGGCCTCAAAATGAGGCCCCTGGACGTTACTTACAGACAGATACAAAAATGTAATTTCATAACTAAATGTCTTCATCCTGTTTATGTGGCCGAGGTACAAGTTGCTCATTTAATTTTGTATGTCCAAGAATATGTGGCTGAGGATATCTGATATATAATAATATCATTATTTTTAAAACAGTCTTCCTCAATTAATGTTGAGCCACCTCATCCAATAAAGCACTCCAAAATATGTGTGTGTGTGTGTGAAGGTGGGGACTCCATGAACACACACAAAATCTGTTTGGAATAAATTCAGTAATTAAAAGTACATAGTAGATAATAGTAAATAAAAGTTTTGTAATGGGTAAGTAAGCAGACTGTCTTCGTCTCCATTGCAGTGGTGGCTGAGGATCATGGGCAATGTAGTTTCAGTCATGTTTATATATTAAGAACAGCTGCTTCTTTGCACTGTCTTTTGTCTTTCTGTCAACCTTCTTCTATTTTCATCTCTCTCTCTCTCTCTCTCTGTCTTTCGCTCATCCTATGAATGATGCATGGACCACAAGATAGACTAAGCACACATTGAAAATCAGCTATGACCTTTGCTGATATGCCAAAAGACGGAGCTCACTGTTATTTCACTCAGCTGCAAGCTCGAGGCTCAGAACCCTTCCTCTTGACAATTATGGAAATTGCTGCAGCCGGGACGTGGAAATGACAGTCAGAAAGGCAGAGTAACTGGAAACCAGGAAGTCCACTTGGTTTAATTTGCAACTAATACTTCTGCGTTTCAGAGACTCAACACAGTCCCTCTTGCAAAAGAAAATTAACCACAGGTTTCTTCTGATTAATGTCTAAATGGAAATAAGGATTCAGTGAAGTCCCCCCCCAAAAGTTAGCAGCAATTACATAATGTTCTGTTTTGGGTCCTAGAGATGTTGGGCACTTATTAACAGCTCAACAAACATACATAACACTGTTTTATTGGCTTGATACTTCATAATTTTCCCTAATTTTACGATTTTGATTTTGAACTGATGGCATGTTTAAGAAGTTCACAGCTAAACATTGGTACAGTACTTTTTAGACAGTGTACGCCTCCCATGTACGTCTACTTGGATTTCTGTTATTGAAAAAAATGTCACAGTAAACTTTCCTAACCTTAAACTTGCAATAACAATAATAATAATAATTGTCCACTTGGAAGCAGTGGAAATAAGTTAAAATGTTACCTAACAAACTTGTTTACACATCCAGCAGTTACAAAGCAACATTATCATTGTAAGTCCAATATCCACTCTCTTGTAACTCTGTTTTTGCTCTCTACC
The DNA here is from genome assembly GCF_963924715.1 of Thunnus thynnus. Taxonomy (NCBI): domain Eukaryota; kingdom Metazoa; phylum Chordata; class Actinopteri; order Scombriformes; family Scombridae; genus Thunnus; species Thunnus thynnus. The sequence continues at coordinate 30,482,466 of NC_089522.1, read as the reverse complement.
AACTCCTGAGGGAAATATCTGGCTCTTTCACTGTTAATTGCTCCACTATGTTCACCCGCTAGTTTCTAATGGTGTCTGCCATGTGGTGCTGAGCAGGTAGTTTACAGTGGGTTTTTAGACCATTTTCACTGAAAATGACACCATGAGAGTGGTGAGAGTGAACTATTTCAAACCAAAGAGGATTTACCTGAAAATAAGCAGATAAACTACCATAAGGATAAGTTACATAGGGATAAGTGGGGTACTTTTCACTTATTGTATTGTATTATTGCAATTCTATCTGAGGTGTCAGTAATTTCTATGTATTTTTTGCTGTTTTTGCAGTATGGAGGCATCTAAAGAAGTCAGCACCTTTCTGAATACAGACCAGATGCTACAAGTGCTCTATGGAACCTGGAACATTGACTTACACAAATGAAGACAACATTTGTGTGACTTTGCAGTAAATTTCATTCTACTTTGTGTCTTGTTGTCCACCTTTCATGGATGAAATCCTTACCCAAGACATTTTTTTACTATCAAGTTTTGATTTGTCCCTTCCGGTTTGAAGAGAATCCTAATTAATACAATACAGACATAATAATCACGGACATTTCTCATTTTAGGCTGATTAGATGAGTATATTTTTACATTTATATTTTGCCCAGTACAGCTTCAAGCACCAAAAAGTTTAATTTGATCTTCAGTTTATCTGGTTTTCCAAAAAAACTGCTATTCACAACTTCAGATATCCTAAAGAGACTCTTTATAAGCCAACAGCGTGACGTTGGCAGAAAATTGTTTCATGTTAATTCCCTCTCTCTCTCTTTTTTTCTCTCTCTCTTTTTGTGTTTCCTCCAGTCTGTCAAACCTCACTCATCGTCTCTTTCTGCAATTTAACAGTTTCATTTCATTTTCCTCTTCTCAGGAACCATTTGCTCAGTGTTGAAAGGCATATACACCTTACCTTAAGAAACGGTTTTGCATGGATATCAATAGTGAAGTCCAGCTTTGAAACAATACAGAGAATGACCTTTATGAGTTGATGCAGGCCATCGTATCAACATCCTGAGCTTTCTTCTTCTCCCTTTGGTCCCCACTGACCTCTGCTCCTCTTTGTACTCCCCCTCTAGCTTCCTCCCTTCTACTTTTATCATCCTCTCCATCATTCTCCTCCTATCCGATCTTCTTTGGTTATGAGAATGGAGCCACAACCTTTCAGAGTCTTTCATCTCTGATCAGACATGCTGTGCTACATGCGACACTGCAGATGGGAAGCAATCAATTTTATTTTTCAGACCAAGTTGCTGTTTAGAAGAGGAGAGTGAGGCGTGTGGATGGAGACAAATCAGAAAAGAAATAAACACAGACAAGCAGAGGAAAATGAAAGACAAAAAATGAAGACAAGTAAGAAAAAGCAGAGTGATTTAGTCAGGAGAGAGAAGATGACCGAGTGTGAGTCATTCTCATTGCTGCTCTGGTGACATTTCATCAACCTGTTTCTGTTTTTTATCTTGAGGTCCATTCAACTTGAGTGCAGTTATCTCTCATACCTCAGGAATTTGCCTGAGATTACTAAAGAAGGAAGAATTCTCTACAACCACTGGCTTTAAAAGGTTAATTAAATATTTGTCCATCTTCTCCATCCATATCCCAGGTCGCAGTAACATTAGCAGAGTATGACAGATGTCCTTCACATCCTCCAGTGCCTCATGGGGAATCCCAAGGTGTTCCAAGCCCAGATGGGATATATAATTCCTGGTGTTTCATGCATTTAGCCCAAGGTCTCCTCACAGTTGGACATGTCCACAATACCTCTACAGGGCCTTCAGTAGGGCTATAGATATGTAAACTGACGTGTGTGGAAAGCTACTGTTTTGTTCTTATACATGAAATACATTGTCCTCATTGTCCAACAAATACAATTGCAATTCATTTTGCCCTTGGTAGTAGTTTCCTCACATCTCTTTGACAACCAGCACCAAAAAACCCCACTTGCGCCGGGGGTGGGGGGAGTGGTCCAGCTGAAGCTGTGGTTATGCTAATGAGTGCGATTTTGGTGCTCATTTTGGCTGAAACTGTGCTAACGTCTCTGCGCACTTAAGCATGCTCTTATCATAAATGGTAATTCTATTTTTGTGGATTTAGTTAGTGAAGGTGTTCTCATACAGACCCATCCAAAATTACAGATAACCTTTCATGTACCTTTAGTTCAGCCATGTATTGTATGAATTACATCTACATTGGACGATTCTGTACCACACAATATACATTCAAGGCCTACACGGAGTGCAAAGGCAAGATGCAGCGAGACAGAAAATAGCACCATGTCTGCAGTGTAGCATGAGCAGCACGGAAGCAGAGCAGAAGCAGAAGCTAATGTTCCATTTGTGTGTGTACACAGGATGCATTCAGGCAACTCAAACATGAAACTCAAACATGTAGACAGCTGTATTGATTAAAACAGTGTATCTGTTCACCAGGCATACGTGAGGTGGATGATTGAAAAATGTGGCTGAAATGCTTTCTGTTGGTGACATGTGTTGCATGAAGACCAGTCACATACCTGCAATTAACATTCACCTCATAAAATTATGAGACTGTCCTCCAGAGAAAAACAACAGTATAGGTCGTAAACTCAGTCATCAAAAATGTCCTATAGTTACGTTTGAGTAGCAGAGGCCATCTAGCAGCTGTAGTAATTATGACAAGGGGAAGTGACGTTGTTCAGATGACGTCAATATAAGGTGACTTCTTTATTAGGAGGAGGCGAGTTGAGGGGATGGCTAGATATTTAACTATGATGGCAAAATGTGGACTTAGCTGCAGGAGACCCCTGTTCGCTTCCTGCTTCCAACTGCGAGTGTCATGTTTCCTACTGTCCAACAGTTGGGACATGTTTTAAAAAAAACATATCAATAGTTGTGGTGTTTACTGTTGCCATGATGATGAAGGTTTCCTAACTTTAATTCTGACATACAGTATCATTTCTAAGTTTGCATTTGAGTGCCTTGCTCAAGGACAGTTGAGTTATTGAGCAACTGAAATGCAGTTCTCATTGGGTTTTTGTTCAGTTTTGATTCATTTACTTCTGTTGAAGGGCCATGCCAGTGTGTCTGTGCACTCTGGAACACTCACCGCCCCCACCCAGGTAACTGTTCATTGCACACAAGTTAAGATGCTGCACACAATGACTGCCTGAACTCCTGCTGCCTTGGGAGGTGACATTGCTGTTATCTGGGAATCTGCTTCTTTGGTTACTTTTATAAGCTACTGGACTACTCTGATGACATCCAGAAAACTGAATGTGTATGGTGTTTTGTAGAAAAAGGATTTTTTCCCCACACACAAACCTTGTCATAGTTGTGAATAAAAAAAACACAGAAGAGTAAGGAGTGTAATATGGCGTTTTTGAAAAACCTTACAAATCACTACTAGAAAATTATTATGTTTTATGGTGTGACAACACTGTGGATAAGGTCTGGTTAAGTTTGATGATCACTTGAAACGTGGTTAGTACATCCTTAGGGTTAGGGTCATTTATTGAACCTCAATCCAGTATTGAATCTCCTAATGGAATAACAAGTCCTTTCAGATCCCTCATTGAATCTAATTAGGTTTAGCTTTCAACTTTAATAAGCAATTAAAGTTATAAACAACTAAACCTCAAACATTCAATTTGGATCTGTTATGACTATGCGTGTGATTAAATTGACTTTATCCATTTTTTGACCACATTTTTACGATACACTTTTTAAATCCTGGTCATTTTAAACTATTTCTTTTGAGCAGATAAAGGATTTTAGTCATTGGATGTCTGGATCCAAAGTTATCAGAATAACAAGTTGAGGACATGCTCAAGAAGCCATGACTCCACTTATGTCACCATTTGACTGCAAGAGCTGTGTCTGTCTCAGCTAGAAGATCGCTGAGTTGAAGTATTCAAGAATTTCCATGGTCAATGAAGAAATGAAGAGATGGCTGCCACTGCTCCCTGTCCGGCTGACGCTGCTGCTGCATGTAGTAGCAGCGAGCATGGTATTTTTTTAGACCTTATCGAAAGGAACTAACACAACTCCAGGACTTTGCTCACTGTAATTAAGTCTGTCATAGAGGCTCCTCCAAGTGTCAGCATCGATTCCTCCCCTGAGAAATGTGAAGAATTTCTAACATGCTTTATGAACAATGTCTCTAGCATCAGAATGAACATTCCCCCTTGTGCACAGATTACAATTTCTTTCAAAACTACTGCCCTCTTTCAGTCCTTTGACACAATATCTATTGACACTCTCACTGAGTTGATTAATGAAATGAAAGCTTCTTCTTGTGCTCTCCATATCCTGCCTTTGACAAGTATATGGATCTGTCAGCCCATATATTCTCTCCCTAATTAACATGTCACTATTAACTGCTTATGTCCTTGCTTATTTTAAGAATAAGCAGGGACGAAGAATTGTTCAGCGTCTTCTGAAAAAACCCTTTTTTAGACCCTAATTCCATGGATAACTGTAGGCCAATTTCCAAACTGCCTTTTCTCTCCAAGGTTTTAGAAAAAAATATTACTGAACAACTGAATGCTTTTTTTAAAACAGAAACTGACTCTTGAGACATTCCAGCTGGGATTTAGGACAAAACACAGCACACAGCACAGAGACTGCACTCCTTAAAGTGATGAATGATCTGCTGATTGCTGCTGATCCTGGAAAATCATCAGTCTTAGTTCTGTTAGATCTAAGTGCTGCATTTGACACTCTTGATCGTTACATTTTATTGGAGCATCTCCAACATTGGGTTGGCATCTCTGGTTCAGTTTTAAAGTGGTTTTATTCTTATTTACAAGACAAGTCACGGTCATCCTCTGTGAAGATGACATTCCGGGTAGCCTACCTCAGCGGTCTGTCTTGGACCTCTCTTGCTCTCATGTCACCAACCATTTTTATTTTGTCTTATGATGCACTTTGTAACTTTGTTTTGAAAGGTGCTTATGAATAAAGTTTATTATCATTATTATTGCTATTATTCACAGCAACCCAAACATGAGATAGTCATTGTTTATTTGACAACCGACTTGCTCCAAATTCTGGTGGACTTTGGAGCACTGAGCTAGTAGTTGTTTCTTTGTCAGCTTAAATGTTGGGTTTCGAAGCATATATATATATATATATATATATATGCATCTATGTCTTGTTCCAGTAGCCCATTTCTTATCAGGGTGTCCTGGTTCCCCAACACCTGACGCCGACCTTGTTGACCCGTCTGAGCCGGTATGACTCATGAGTTTGCGGTTTCACTCATGCTGAGGTAGGCTAGCAGCATCGTTGCCTAAGGGTCCACACTTGGTTTTGTGTTATCCCCCACCCGGGAATCGAACCCCCGACCTTCTGTGCCAGTAGTGTTAACCACTGAGCTATTCCGCTGCTCTCTCTCTTTCTATCTATCTATCTATCTATCTATCTATCTATCTATCTATCTATATATCTATCTATCTATCTATCTATCTATCTATCCATCTATATATATATAAAATGCTACACCACACTTGTGGAACAGCCTTCCTAACCATCTGAGGGGGCAGCACAGACCCTAAACTCTTAGAAAAAGGGACTAAAATTTTTCCCGACTTTATTCAGGAAGGCTTGTTCATCTTAACTCTTATTATTTTCTTTATGTTGTGTGTTCTGTGTTATTAATACTGTAGCACTTTGAGTGAGCAAGTGGGTGTGGGAAATAAGGAGAGGCTGGGGTTACTTCAGGGCAGGTTGGACTGACAGGATCTCAAATGACAGCAGGGTTAGTGAATGTGGCACAAACAGGCAGGCAATGAATGAATTAACTATGACACCCACAAGTCAGTCCAATCTGGGTGCAGATTTGACAATATCTTTGATGACTCTGACCAAAATTGGTGCTTTCTAATGTGATTGATCAGTATAGTTTCCACTGATCTCATGAGCGCTGATTTAATTGAGATAGTTCTGAAAATCATATCCCACGTGGCTTTAAAAACATCGAGTTTTAATAAATCTTTTCTACAAGGCCTTGATTAAACCCTTTCAGTTTGTCCTATAAAATAAAAATAAAAACTAGATAACATTAAAGCTGACAA